>NW_010299712.1:269-11100 GCF_000700745.2 Antrostomus carolinensis | reverse complement strand
GGCTCCCCAGGCAGTGCCGTGGGTCAGAGCTGGGGGTCAGGGGTGGAAACGTTTGATCCCGGGGGAAGGCAGGGTCTCAGAGGACCGGCACCCATTGCCAATGCTGCACCCACAACCTGCAATAAAGGTCAGCCCACTGACAGCCGGGCCGAGGCTTTCACAGAACAGCCACTGACTCTGGGAGCAATTCAGTTATCCACTACCGCTCTGATTTCTTCTTGGGGAGAAGCCTGCAAAGCCGCTCCAGCCTCAGGAAGTTAGGCAGAGACGATCTGGGTTGGGAGTCAGGTCCTCTGCTTGCTGCGTGGCTGCCTGCCTGCCCTTCACTCGATGCTTCACAGCCCTGCCTGGTTGCGTGTGCTCAGGATATGAGATCTGCTCTCCTCTTCTTGCTATTCGGTCCTTTGACGTGGCACGCACAACTTACGCTGTAGTAGGGTGCTGCTGCTTGTCCCTTGCCAGAGGTGGCCAGCCAGCATAGTCCTCTGGCAGGAGAGGGTCAGTGAAACCGCATGGAAGGGGAGAAATGCCCCACTCAAAGGTGTCCTTGCCAGTGTGAGGGCTCTCAGCTAGAGGGTTTGCAATGCCCCGAGAGCTCTTCTGGTAACCAACCTTTTCATACCCCCTCGGGACATTAGATAATGTCAGACAGCCTGGCATGCAAACTGTATGGAGCCTCAGCTCCCAGGCTTCTTCCAGCTCCCAGGGAAAATAAAGCCAGCAGAGCAGTCTGTGGGCCATTAGTGTATTTGCTTACCTTTGAAGATGACCCCTCCAGAAGGAAGCACCTAGTGGGGGCAGTGCCTCTGCTCCCTGGGTAGCGTGGGCATACAGACCTCAAGTGACTGGTTACCAGACTCAGGTCAGCGTGGAAAGAGGAAACATCTCACTAAGAGGAGCCATGTGATTTCAGTGCCCTGATGCCTGCAAAGAAATTCAGGATGGATACAAACACCATCCTGAAATAGACTGTGAGACACTGGATATTTGAGCTTTAAGAGTTTTTTTGGCATCTGAAATTAGCAGGATTATTTTGGTGCTGGCCCCAGATATGAAATAGCATGCCTTGAAACCTGGGACCTGGTAATATTTGGGTCCCTGACTGTAGTGCATTGGTAGAGTTGTTTGAATGTCCCAGCACTACAGCCACTGAAAGAGTCAGCTGAAGGTCTGTACGATAAAAAGCCTCATTACGGAAGCTGTGCAACCAAGAGAATAAGGAGCTTGAAATTGCTCCCGACAGGCGATTAGATGCTCACCCAGCAACAGACTCTGCATGTCTATCATGGACCCAACACAGGCCTGAGCCCCTCTCATGGGGTATCAAACAGAGGAGGACAAGCTGACACAGAAACTCCAGAGAAGACTTTGAAGGAACATATAACATGACCTGCAGCCTGCACATGCTTCTCTCAGGGATGAAATAATGAATCAGTTGGAGAGTGGGTGTGAGCACGTGACAGGCGATGCAGACCTATAGCAGAACACTTGATACAACACAGAAGGAGCTGATTAAAGGTAAGCAAAGCAGAGCCAGCATTTAGCTGCAGGCTACTGGGTTACCCCATGTGCCTTTTGCTCTCCAGGACATAGTTTTGTACTCACTAGCAACCAGGTTGCCTTGAGTAGAGAAACTTCTGTGACCCATCCAGTGCCTCATGAGGCTGTCACAAAAAACAGCTCTGGAGTGGAGAGCTGCAGCCACGGCGTGACTGGCTGCACCCGGGGTGCCAGGGCTAAGTAACCGAGAGCCCAGGAGTGCCTAAGGAGCCAGCAGTGCCCCGTGAGCTGGTAGGGGCTGGTGGGACAGAGCAGTCTGAAGTCAGTGGAGGAGGGAAGCCAGGGTGAGAGCAGCCGGCAGTGGTCGCTGCAGGGGAGGTACAAGGTGCGTTGGTGTAGTTGTACTGGCTGGATGAAGCTGCATGCTCCCTGCTGCTCTGCTTGAGACATAGCTCTCCTGCAGGAGGAGGATGGTCTCATAAGCTCAAAATGCATTGTCAGCTGCTAAAATGCAAGAGCAATTTGTGAAGAACACAGGTATTCTGAGTTACTGTAATTTTTTGATAATTTGTCCCATGGAGAAGCCTCCAGAGCCCTCAGCACTTCCATGGCCCTATTGTGGTTGCTCCTGCAGTCACAAGAGAAAAGGCAGGTCCTTTTGCAGACAGTCTCCAGTCTTGGACAGAAAGAAAGCAAAGGGGGACAGCAGCGGCTGACAGCAAGGCTAAGTGACTTGCCCAAGACCATGAAGCAGTCAGTGGCACAAGGAGGAATTTAACCTGCAACTATGGGTTTAACCTGTCACCTCTCTGCACATCAGGAGACACTTCGAGCAATAAATGAACCAGGACTGGTTCCTAGAACAGCTATCTGCCCATCCTGCATCAGCAGCTGCAGTGAAGCCACGGCCACGACACTGTACCTCCCTAGGCAGGTACACAACACCCACCACCTTCGTACCACTGCCTATGACTCCAAACGGCAGCTCTGACAGACCAAGTGCAGCACATACTCCCAATCCAGATACCCTTGGCCTCCAGACATCCAGATGTAGGAACTGGGAGCCATCGGGCTGCAGTGCTTCCCTCAAAATAGCCTATATGGGGCTCTACAGGTACAGATCAGCACTTTCAAATCACAGCCAGAAGTGAACAGGATGCCGTGGCAGGCTCAGACGAGCACGTTCTGAGGTCCCTGATGAGCAACAGCACAACGCAAAGCAGAAACAAAAATCCACAACCTCAGTCCTTGCAGGGAACGCAGCTGCCTCTCGCCCTTCGCTGTGTGGGATGGGTGGTGAGATGGCCTTTTGTTAATCGGTGCCCTGTGCCTGGCATTCAGCTGGCGAGGACAGGCTGTCCCTTCCAGAGAAACCCCTTGCATAAGAATTAAAGAGGAGCTGGGCTGAGATGCTGAACTAATCCACAAGGGCATGCCGGGAAGCTGCATTTTAAGCCACTCTCCCTGCCCTCCTGTCTCCCTGTGCGTTGTTTATCTCTCCCGTCCCTCCCACAGCAGTACGTGAATTACACTGACTGGGCAAGCTGGTTTCATAACTGCCTGCGCTACATCCTGTCCCCCCACCCCTCGAGGCCACATGGGAGATGCTCGTACATGGGAGGCTTTTCAGCTACCGCCGGTTTGCGCCGCTGTGAATAACAAGCCCACACAAACGCCGCTCTCCCCCGCCGCCACGTGCACGGTTATCTGCACGCTGCACACGCATTTATTCCGCTACTCCGGCCGTGTTCGCTGCCCCGGCACACACACGCACCCACGCACCCACGCTTCCACAGCGCACCTACATCACAAGCTCCTTGCAAGGGAGCTTCACGGGCGTGTGGCACTCGGTGAGCTCACTGGTACACGCAAAACTGCCACACTCGTCACATGCACTGAAAGCCTCTGCCCCAGCTGCTCCCCTGCCGTGGTGTGCTCCTCACCCATCGCTCATCGTGTGTGTGTGATACCTCGTCCTCCTACAGCTGTACCTGTCACATCATGCCACAGGCTTGCAGCTTGCCCTTGCCATGGACACATATGTGTGGCACATACATACTTGGCACATGCCAAACACATGCCATACACAAACGGGGCACTGCGCTTCATATGATCATAGGACAATTTGGGTTGAAAGAGACCTCAGAACAGCTCTAGTCCAGCCTCCTGCTCAAAGCAGGGTCATCAAAGAGGTCAAACAATGTCTTTCAGAGCTTTATCTGGTCTTGTAAAACTCTAAGGATGGAGACTGCACAGCCTCTCTGGGCAACTTGACTGTCTATGGAGACAGAAAGAGCTTCCTTGTATTCAAGCTTGACCTCTCTTGTTTGAAGTTATGCTTTTTGTCTCTCATCTTCCCACCATGCGCTGCTGTGAAGAGCTTGGTTCCCCCCTTGTCATCTGCAAGCTTGGCAGGAGTGCATTCCGTCACCTCCTCCAGGTAATTGATAACCATGTTAAACAGGTCCTAGGCCAGGCACCTCACTGGGTACCAGCCTCTAGGCAGAGTGCAACCCATTAAGCACAACCTCCTGAGCCTGACCAGCCAACCACCTTGGTTGCTTGTCCACCTATTGAAACTGCAACACCTTTACCTGGATATCAGAACATTGTGGGAGATGGTGTTGAAAACCTGGCTGAATTTGAGATAAACAACTTCCACCACTCTCCCCTCACCCACAAATCCAGCCATTTTATCAAAGAAGGCAATCAGGTTGCTCAGGTATGATTTACCCTTGGTAAATCCACACTGACAGTTGTCAGTCACCTTCTTCTCCTTCATGTGCCTAGAAATGTGTTCCAAAGGGACTCCTTCCAGGGCTCGAACGAGTCTGGCTAGGCTGTAGTTCCTAGGACCAACCTTTTGGCCTTTTTGGAAGAGGATGCAGTATTTGCCTTTCTTCAGTCATGGGGGACCTCCTCCAACCTGTGTCCAGCCTCTCCTCCAACCAGCCAAACACAAGTCATTTCACAGCTGAATTGCCCCGTCTGACCAGTCCTATACTTCATTGGGCAAATGTGGCTTCTCAGTTCCCTGCTGCTTTGCTTTCACTGTTCTTGAGACAGACAGAGAGAGATCTATGTCTCTGAGCCCCAGGGTTGTTTCTCTTCTCCTCAGGCTTCAAATCCTCTCAGTAGAGGCTTTCAGAAGTTCACACTTCTGCCAAAAGCCATCGCTTGTACCGTGCAGAAAGGGAGAGGGGAGCAGAGCAACCTTATCCCACCTCTCCAGGAAGATGGGATGGGGCTGCCCCAGCTGATGGCTCTGTCACAGGATGTGGCCATGGGGCAACAGCCCAAACAGAGAGAGGGACCAGTCCAGCTCCCTTTCTCCAAAAAAATACAAGAGTCGGAGATTCTGTGATTCTTAGAGGGAGATACACTGCTTTCAAAGTGAGAAGGAGTCCATGAGACTTGGCAAGGCAGAGGTGGTCCCTGCCCTGCATCTTGCCCAGGATGCTGGGCCAGGTTCTTCCACCACCCCCAGGTGCTCAGATGTCTTTGTGCCCAGGGAACACCCAGGCAAGGTGCAGGCAAGGAGGACGAGAGTGCAGGTCTTCAACCAAGATCCTGCCGATTCAGCCCTGACTCAGGCTCCTGCCAAGGAACCTTGGCCCTTTCCTGCAGTCCTCTGCTACATCCGTCCTGGCCTGACACAGCTCTGAGGGTGCACCTGAACATTCCTGTTTGTTTGTTTTCTTTCAATTAGGTCTTCTTTTTCTTTTTCTTTTTTTTTTTAACACAGTACACCAGCATGAGTGTAACAAAGAGAGTCAGTTGCAAACTGCCAGAAGCTGGGAATACCACAAGGATAAAAAAGGCAAGCTATATGGAAAAAAGCACTAAAGGCCCTTAATTACAGGTGTGGCCAGGAGCAGCTCCTATTATTAAGGTTGCCAACACTTCCCCTTTTAAGACCCTGTTTTCACTTGCTTATAACTTTGTCAGAGTTTCACCACTGGAGTAGAAATTTTCCACAGCAAGTGTTTGCCTCAGCTTGCACTGGACACATTTACTTAGTTATTTTTGTAAACATTGGCCCACCGCTTCCTGGGCTGGAGGAAGTATATATATATATATGGCCAGGGGATGAAAGCTCTGAATCTTCTGGGCTTTGAAGCAAGGGCTTGGCCTTGGGCAGGACATCAGGTTTTGAGTCACAGAGGCTGTGTTTTGCCAGCTCCATGAAGCACCACTGCTCTCCCCCACTGGCGTGGACAAATTACATGGCTTTGCTGAATGCGGGAGGAAGACTTGTCACAGCTTCACAGCTACAAAGATTTCAGCCTCTGCTAGCCTGCCCAACCCTCCCTTGGCTTCTGAGGCTGGTGTGACAGCATATGGGCTTTCCCACAGAGGAGGAGGGCTGAAGGAAATCAAGAGGGCTTTCCCTTCTAGGGATGCATCCTGCTGCTCTGCGTCAGGCACCAGGCAGAATCCCTTGATGCCTCCCTCTGCCCTGTGCTGCTGGCCACCTCTCTTTGGCTTCTGGGAAGCCCAGTGGAGGAAAGTCCCTGATTTGAATAGGGAAGGAATGAAACTCAAAGGGAAAGGACCAAAAATCTGGGGGAAAGCAAATGGAACTGGGAGATGGATGAAAACAGGATCTGAAGGAAGACACTGGGGCTGGTCAGGCAAGGGGCTATTGCTTGGGAGCTGCTGGAGTGACTTGGGCTGGCTGAGCAAGGTTGGCTGGGCAGTGAGATGGGGAATGAGAGAAGCAAAGGAGGGGCAATCGGCAGCGGGGTGGGCAGGCGGGATGGGAGGGAGGCAGGCAGCACTCAAACCATTTGCCTGGGGACTGGGGGATTCTGGTGACAGATGGGGACTGAGGATGGGGGGGAGCTGGCACTGACCGACTGCCCAGGAAGGCTTGGACTGATGACAGGGAGCAGCTTGTGTGGAGGGGGACAGCATGTGGTGGGAAGGCTGGGACCGACTGGCCAAGGACACACAGCTGAGCCAAACTAGTACTGTCTGGGCAGGAGACTGGGCCTGGGGGTGCAGTGGGGAAGAGACAGGGAAGGGCAGGTGAGGTGGACCTGGAAGGGGGCAATGGCTGAGCCTGGAGCCCATGACTTCATGACAAGTCTGAAGAAGGGAAGCCAAAAGTGGGAAAGCTTGGAGGGGATGAGGGGAGAAGGGGAGCAGGGAGGACAGTCGTAACAGCTTGTGTTTCTGGGACCACAGATTACTCCAGTGCCCAAACAAGAGTGTTCTCCCAAGTCTTCTTCCCAACTCTTACTGCTCCTGTGCTGTTACCCCAAACGCCACCCAACAGTGGGTCTCACCTCTCACCAGCTCTGCTCCTCACTGAGAACAACAGGCCACTAGTGCTATCTGTTGTATCAGAACACACATTTTTCATCACTGAGAAATGGCAGCACCAAGGCTGGCTGTACAACTGCCCTTCAGTGTCCTCATGCATATGAATTATGGTTGAGCCTTTAATTATGTGGCTGCAGATTTATTTTCCACAGGACACCCGCAGCACACAGGTTAGATGGTGCTCTGGATGAGTCTGAGCTGTGTCATGAAGAAGGCTCTTTGCAGGGACTCAGCATGTTTTCTTGTTAGCTTGTTTGGTTGGGGTTTTTTTTTTGGTTGGTTGTTTTTTTTTACCCAAAAAGTGTGAAGAAAAAGGACTGACTCATTGCTGAGACAGTTGTGTGTTGGTCTGGATCCCTGCCCCTGCTGAGGATTTCCTACCTGATGCTGAGCGAGTCAGTCACAGCAACCTTTCCAGAGGTAGCTATTAGCTATGTTTTATTTATTTTGGCATTTTGCTTTGTTTTTAGCCTTGTGCTATCCTGGGATCCTGATGTCTCATTTGCAGGAGTATTTATTGCTCCCTGCTGCATGTGAATGGGGACTTGGACTTGACTGTAGAAAAGGCTTTAAAATGCAGAGCGCTCTGGCAAAACGTTCAGACCAGCATCCCCACCTCCCAGGCTGCATTTGACCTTCCCTCCAGGAATGCTCGGTCTTCTCTAAAATGCTACTCTCTTGCTTGGTATGAGTATTGAAAAGGAAAATCCATTATTACTTGGGAAGTACTGAGAAACTAGAGTGTATCCCCCATAAAAAAAAAGACCCTGTGAACATTAATCATTGTTTTTTTGAGTGGGGGCTGCATGTTCTGAATACACTGTGAGTTGCTTTGAAAAACTCTGTTCTGCTCTTTTGGATGTGTCAAGCCACAGGTACCTGCCTCCTCAGGAACCTCTGCTCTTGAATTGCAGGTGGAAATGCGTTTGTTCTCACTTCTCATCTTTTCTTGCTTTCACTGGCCTTGCAGAAGTAGAACTTCAGCACAGAGTCAAATTTTTCTCTGCTGTTTCCCTGATTCCTAACGCTCTGCTAGCATGGGCAAGTGAAGAAGCAGCTTTGGTCTTCAAAGCAGCATGTCCCTCTCCAGATAGTGGGTGAAACAGGATTCTCCTTACTGTGGATCAGGCAGAGCTGCCAAATGCAACCTGGCACTTCTCTGAGGTCTGCTAGGTCACTGGAGCTCAGCTTTCCCATGAGTTTTACTAGGTGCTATGAATATCATATTCGGTGACACTGGAAGGCCACCCAGCTGTGACACTGTGAATAAACAGGGCAACTCTAGCCCTCCTCCTCCTTTCTGACCCGAGAAATGACGTGGTGGGCAGTGGTGAGGCTGGGTGGCTGTTCAGTGAGGTATATTCCCATTGGATACACCAGCCCACAAGACAGCCCAAGACATTGCCATGGGTTCCTTTTACAGTGCTGCCATGTGAGCACTGGAGGCTGCCCCGAGGACCTTCCCAGGTGAACAGCATAGCAACCAAAGGGCCTGCAAGCAAAGCCACCCTACGTAGCCCATCCTCTGCTTGCCTGCCTTCAGCAGTAGCCCTCCCTGGATCATCTAGGGATGCTTTGGCCACTGTGAAAGGTAGATATGAGGTGTCCCAGGTGCAGTTTCCCCAGCTGCTGAACTAAGGGGGTTGGCTGGAGCCTCAACTCCCTTCCATGCTCTATGCTTAAAGAACCTTCCCAGGCAAACCAGTGAAAAGGGGTGAGGCGAGGCCTCCTGGGGTCTCATCCTGGCATGAGTGTGGCTGTGGCTCACTGCTGGGTCTGGGAGGTTAGACAGGCTTCCAGGTGCTTCTGTTTAAACAAAGTCTTAATGTGCCTTTGTTGCTGTATTCTGGTGCCTAATACAAGGCTAGACCTGAGGGGATGTTCAGTTTTTAGAGAGGTGCACAGAGAGGAAAAGACGCTTGTGGCTACTGCTGCACACCAGTTTGGTAACTGGAATGGAGATCACAGAATCACAGAATGTCAGGGATTGGAAGGGACCTCAAAAGATCATCCAGTCCAATCCCCCTGCTGGAGCAGGAACCTAAATGACATCACATAGAAAGGCATCCAGGCAGGTTTTGAATGTCTCCAGAGAAGGAGACTCCACAACCTCCCTGGGCAGCCTGTCCCAGTGCTCTGTCACCCTCACTGTAAAGAAGTTTCTTCTGCAGTTTAAGCGGAACCTCCTGTGTTCCAGCTTACACCCACTGCCCCTTGTCCTATCATTGGGCATCACTGAGAAGACCCTGGCTCTATCCTCCTGACATTTGCCCTTAACATATTTATAAACATTAATAAGGTCACCCCTCAGTCTCCTCTTCTCCAAGCTAAAAAGACCCAGCTCCCTCAGCCTTTCCTCACAGGGAGATGCTCCACTCCCTTAATCATCTTGGTGGCTCTATGCTGGACTCTCTGACCAGCACAGAGTGTGAGCATGGATTTTGCTGGCCCCTCAATTTTTTTCCCTTCCCAACCCAATCCCAACCTCTCTCTAGTCAGGGTCCTGCTGTTTGTGTTGTATATAACACCTACCTTTTTTAGACACTGGGGCAGGAGTTATTTGTTGTACCACTGGAGCACTGACAGTCCTGATGGAGACAGGGTCCCTGCGGTAACGGCTGCTACACACATAGCCGAAACCAGCAGCCCCTGGCCCAGGCTCCCTAGGATAAATCACTCCATTAAGAAGAGGTGTAACTAGGCAATGCTTGGATAGAAGAAGGTGGGTGTTATTAGATCACATGGTTAGCCAGGCTAACAGCACTAAAAGCTTGATTACAATTCAATTAAGGGAATGTTTCTAATTAAAGAGTTTTTATTTTAAGCCCTAAATGATTAAAATAAAGGTAGCTGAAGTGTCCGTACACACATTCTGATTTCATCCCCAGGGGCTGTGTCTACATTTGGGATTTCTTCGAATTCCCTCCTGCAACAGAAGGAGAGTTGGTGTGGTCACCCTTCCCCAGACCATGCACTCGCTTGCCAGGCAACTTCACCCCAAATTCTGCTCCCACCTGCCACACCAAGAGCTGAGGCTCCTGGGATCCGATTCGGATCCATCCTTCCAGGAGCCCTCTCTGGCAGAGCCTGCTTCGCTCAGTGCCTGTACAGGCCTGCCCCTCGCAGCAAAGTTGTGAGTGATGTTGGGCTCCAGCAAATTCCCTCTTGGCTGATGTGCACCCACCCAGGGTAGGAGGGCAAGCCCTCAGCTGGGTTCGGCAGCGGCTGCATACTTTATTACCTACCTTTCCATCTGTTCTCTGTTATGTAAGCTGTGAAACTACAGAGGTTCAATGGAGCATGTGTAAGGAAATGTCATTACTACGAAAAACTCAATTAAATTTTAACTTCTCGGAATGGAGACAAAGTTCTGCTATAAAACTGGCCCGACAGTGAGAGAGGGAAGTGGTGCTGGTTCCCAAAGGGTTGCATAAAACAGGAACAATTCCCAGGTCTCAGTGGCCCACCAGCTGAGTGCGGGCGCTGACTGGCAGTGGGATTCAGAGCATTGCAGCCCACCATCTTGGTGCGACTTGAAGCAACGCCTGCTTTCTGCACCACGCAGTGCCGGCAGGGCTGCAGCTTGGGCTTCTTGGTGCCAACAGCCCATGCTTACGTTATGCGTTTGAATGTTGACATGGGGGTCCTGGCCTAGAGGCAGATGGGAGCTGGCCTGGTGTGGTGGCTCTTGAGCTCTCCCCCAACAGGGTTATCCCCTCCTCCCTGAGCCCGACTGCAGGAAATGCAGTTCTTTGTGATGACGGTCACAAAGCAGCTTCTCCCTGAGGAGGGCATTCTGGGGTCTGTGAAGCTTGGAAGTGTCTGGCTCTTGCTCCACAGCACCCACGGGTGTTCCCTTCCCTCTAACCTTGCGCTGGCCTCCAGCGTCCCCTGGCACTCTGGCTGCCAGAGCTGCACAGAGGCACCTCTCACCTCCCAGGAGCCCCCAGACGCTTGCCCAGCCTGGGCTCTGCTCCTACACCTCCATGCGGGTCTGATACAC
>NW_010299712.1:0-245 GCF_000700745.2 Antrostomus carolinensis | reverse complement strand
TGCCTCCCCCTGACCCAGCCGGCTCTTTCTGAGCAGCTCTAGGGCTTGCTGTGGTGCATGATGGCCACCTGGCCTCCAAACACCCTGGAGTCTGGGGGGGTACCCCTGGCTTTGCGCCTGTCTGCTCCTGGACACCCCATGGGCCTCTGTCCGACAGTGCCAGGTTTCCTGTGTGAGCACCGACATTTGCCTGGATTTGCAGGTGCTTCACCCAAGGGGTGCCCTCCGCTCCTGAGGGCCATGGG
>NW_010299711.1:80129-123106 GCF_000700745.2 Antrostomus carolinensis | reverse complement strand
TAATAATTATAATTATAATAATAATAATAATTATAACAATAAAAAGCATCTGGAACCAGCTCAGAAGATTTCTAATGCTTTTCAGCTTGACTGACTTGGAGTGCATTGACCACACCGTTTATATTTTCTTCAGGTACCTGCAAGAAAACAAAAAGAAAGGTCACACTCTAGCCAGGGAAGGACAACAAGGAAAGGAGAGGCAGGAGACAAAGGCAAAGCAGTCCCAAGGAGGCAGGTACTTTGCTGTTGGACACCTGGACTCTGCTGACAAAGGACTCCATCTACAAGAAATGCTCTCCAGTTCAACTGCTAACGCACAGTATCTCTGGGAGCAAACCTCGTCAGATCTGGCTGCTCTGCTGTCTGTATGGAGGGTGCTGGTGGGGAGGCAACTGTTATGGGCTTTTCCTTTCCTTCTCCTCTTCCTCTCCCCTCTCTTCCCTTCCTTTCATCTTGCTGGAGTGAGCAACACTGACCCTGTGGATGGTCGTGTGCCACCTCTCCTCTTGGCCCTGCTCCCCAGCCCTGGCAGATGGAGGAGCCCACCTGGGACCTCAGTTGGGCAAGAGAAAACCTGACAAGCCTTTTGGTGCTGTCACTGCTCCAGTGCTGGGTCTGGCTCAAGAAAGCCACTGCCTGTCCAAAACCCACCTTATTTCTTGCCATTCCCAACACAGCTTTCACATAGGAGGAAAGGGGACTCCCAGGTAAAGCTCCAAGAGTCCTTGGAGCTCATTTATCACCACAAACAATCCAGAGACTTGATTTACGCCTCAAGGCATTTGTACACCAGAAGCTCACTCATGTAAGGTGCCTGTGCTGATGGATTGACGTGGCTGCCTAAGGGTCCCATGAGGCTCTCCAGAGCATCCTACAGGTTTGGGACCCATAAGTGTGGGTGTGGAGACCATGTCGGGTGACAGGGGAACATGACCATCAAAGGAAGAAGAGAACTGCCAGTCTGCTTGTGGTGGGGGGTCCCACATGGTGTGGCATAACACCTGAGCTTTCTTATCCCGGCTTGGGATGAGACTTAACCATAGAAATCCATATACAAAAATATTAGTGGGTGTTTTTTCACACTTACTGCAAGAAAAAGCCCCTGTAACAGAAGATGCAAAAGATCTCAGAGCGACTGTCACTGGCAGAAAAGAATATCACAAAGAAAGTTACATCAGACAGAAAAGAGGCGTCTGACCGTTACATCAACTCAGAGATGACACTCAGGGGACAGGCAGCTAACAGCTCTTGGAAAGTGGAAACGGGACTGAGAGAAAAATAAATTGTCTGTGAGTTGCTGCAAGAAGTGAAAATAATTCACGTGAAGTTGAAGAAGGGACTGTCTCCTCTGCAAGGTATTTGAGTCCTTGGCCATGAGCACAATACCTGGATTCACTGGACACCCTCCAGAGCTCAGACAGTGGAAATACAACCAGACTGTGATTTAAGAAAGGCTTTTCACAAAACTGAGGAAAAAAACTCATGAGAAATAACAAGAAAAACGTTCAATTTTCCAATGGGAAGATGGAATAGGAGTGGCTAACTGATGATGTCTGAACAAAAGTCAGCTGGGAGAGGAAGAAAATAATCTTAAAATAACCATAAGAGTGAATTCTTCTGGGTTAGGAAGAAAAACCCCAGCAAATCTCCACCATAGGAAACAGGACTTTGAGACCCTCTGCTGCCTCCCCTCCATCATTTTTCCCAGTACACTGAACACTGCAGTGGAAGAAGCTCTATGACTCTTTACCTCTCCAGAAGATAATGAGGAAAGACATAGGGATCAATTTTGCAAAACACATTTTCTTAGCCAGCCCCAGTGGTTGAACAGCAGGTCTCTCCATATGCTCCTCTCGTGCAGCACCAAGAGCAGGAAGAAGCAGAACCAGGCAGCTCTGGCCCATTGGCTTTGCCCTGCACAGACCCACCTCCTCACTTAAACACAATGGGCTGATCCTTCATTCACTGCAAAACACTTGACGCCCTCAACGTCAAGGAAATGGTATCAATCATAGTGCAAATGTTTGGGCTGGATTTTCTCCAGGGCAGATGTGGAAACAGTTTTGATTTGTAGGACACATCCTAGTTTGCCACCAGTGGAGAAGTCCTACCCCTCTCTGCCCAGTAGAAAAGATCCTGACCCCAGGGAAGCTGGTGCAACATGTTCACTTGTCAGCTAGATGGCAAATCACCATGAAGGGAAGAGTAAAGCTCCAAACTATGTCCTAGATGTAGCTTCAGCCTCTTCAGATGCAAAATGCTGGTGAAGAAGAGCAAGATACCTCTGAGCATGAGGCAGTGAGGGCAGAGCACCTGGAAAAGGGGTTCTTCTCACTTGCTCTCTCTAGAGGGAGCTGGAAACCACAGCTCTCTACAGCCCAACCTGAAGTCACCCAGGGGACACACCAGAGACCTGGAGGTTCCCATCTCAGCGTTGTCTCCCAAAGGGATTTCTTCTCAAGCAAAGGTCCTGATTTCCAGGGCAAACTTCTACAGCTACAGCACTGCAGGAAGACCTGAGTATTCACACTTAGGTCAAATAAAAAATTAAGCAACAAAACCCACCTTAAGAAGCACAGGAGAAAAAAGATCAGGTCAAAGGGAACAACAGGCTTTTATAAAGCACTCTAAATTGTTGACAAGAAGTACTGAACAACCTTAAATAAAGGGAGGATGTAGAGAAGGGATTCAAGATGCACTTAAACCTTGAGAAATGTCACTAGAAGCCCAGGTGTCTGGGTAGGGAAAAGTTAGGGAAAAATTGACAAAATCTAGGTCAGGGTCTTAGCCAAGAAAACCAACCTAGAGCCAGCAAGCACAGAGCCTGGTCACCACTCCAGGAGCAAAGTCAAGCACAGGAGGGCTTGAAATGCACCTTCCACGCGGTGGAAGGATTTGACAGCTAGAATAGCACTGTCCAGATAAAAAGTCTTATATCATGGTAAGAAAAGAAAAGAGCAAATAGCAAGGAAAACACTTGATTTGAGTAAGGAAGAGCTAGAGACCTTAATGCACAGCCCAAATAATACCCTGCCAGCTGCTCAGGGGCAGAGATCTCCTGGGCTCCAGAGCAGCAGGATGAGACACTTTTAAAAGGCAGAGCTGCCTGCAGAGTCATCACAATTGTATGGCACAAGTTCTAAGTGAAATATCTGTTCTCACTGACAGGGTTTAGCTCTCCAGATATTGCCTGACAACTAGAAGCACTCTGCACCTTGTGCTCTGCACAGAAAGCGTGCACAACAACAGGGAGGAATGTGAGGCAAAGCTGACAGTATTGATTCTGAAATGGTGTTTTATTAGCTTATCTTATCAGCACAGTTAATATTCAAGAAAATAAGACAAACATATATAACACTTTGACCTTTGCTATCTGGAATAATATTTACTTTTACTCTTTACACACATGACCTATAGGCTGCAAATGGTTCACACGAACTGTGAAAAACTGAAGTAATTAACTGAAACAAACCCACCTTGAACTCAATGGAGCTTTTACAGGTGAAACGTCGGGCCTGGGCAGTGAATTTACAGTGATGAAAGGACAAGTATAAAGCAATAAAGGACATGTTTAAAGAAAAAAAAAACAAAAGCACAAAGCAGCTGAGTTTTTTTAGCTCTGCTAGCGCCTGGGCTACTGACTCTGTCCCCCAGCACTTGGGGAATGGGCTCCAAATCAAATGCCATTCTGTTTGTGGCTACAGGCATAGCAATTTTCCCTTTTCGGGGAAATTCCTCATTTTTGAGTGTATCTTATACAGCCAAGGAAGAGCAGAGGTAGGCTTAACACCCAGAATGTAAAATACCCACCAGTATAAAAAAGAACTCTGCAGGAATGGGGAGATCCTCACACTGATGACTGTGCTGCAACTGCTATGGGCACGCACAAAAACAAACACTGCAACGCCCTTCCCTGCTTCAAAATCACCTTCCCTGCTGAGCTGCCAATTATTGGTATTTCATCAAAGGCCTACACCACGAGGAGGAGGGTGCAGAGACAGCAGAGCTCAGCAGGACTCATAGGTGGGTCTCAAAACACAAATGCTGGGGCCATGCAGGTACCAAGAGATGAAGGCAGGGGTCTGGTATTGGGAGATTCTCCAAACTAGTTCCCACACACAAACACACCCTCCTAAGAGTCTGGAGCCTCTGACCATGCTTGGAGGAAAACAGAGATGGTTTGTGGCTGTTTCTAATAAAAAATAGTGATGCAGTGGAAGAGATTGCTCGGGGAGGCTGTGAAGTCCCCACTGCCCTCTGCAAGAATGACACTCCCTAATGCTGTGTTGCCTTGGGCTAGGGCTGGGCTTGGCTCAGGAGCCTCTGACCCAGGGCAGCAAAAGCTGGAGACAGGTATCTGCTGGGCTATGTTGGAGCAAAGGCACTCCAACAAGCTCTCCAGATGGGAAATGATGTTCTCACTGTGAGTTTTCTCACCATGGAAAAGATCTCCCCTATGTCAAAGAAACTGTCTTGATACTCACCAACGCGTGGTCAAACTTAAAAGTACTGATGTAGTAGGCTGGGATGTCAGCTGCGGCCAAAGGCTCAGAAATCTGAGCGACAATTCCACATTCATCTGTGAGGGAGACAAAAACTCAATCGTTGTTGGAATGGCACCTGGTAGCCTCACAGAACTGGGTCTCGCCAGCTCCACGCATGTACAGGAAGGAGTTTGTCTTCACAAGCTCTGTTCAGAAGGGATCTCCATAGTAAAATATGTTCTTTCTCACAGAATCAGACTCTTTGGGCTCCAATGACACATTGCTCATTTGATTTTATTGCCCTCTTTTTGTTAGAGAGAAATGTAAATCCCCTAAAGGCACAAAACACTAGAACTGGAATGATTTTCAGAGGTCCAAAGAAAGGTAATTAATGATGTTCAGGAAGGAAGCACACAAATCTTACATACCATTAACCTCCATTTTTCTCTTTAGTTGGTGTTATTAAACACTTTGTCCTGCATCTCTGAGAGAGGAAAAGCTGACCCACTGGTTGGCCTGGATGCATGGTTGGTTCCCAGAGCACAGCCCACCACAGCCCCTGAGACAGGATTTCACGCCAATTTAAATGGTTCATCTGTCCTGTTCATCACAGCTCAACGGTACATTGTTTCCAGATGAAATTTGTGTTTCCCTTTTCCAAATTGAATATTTCAACTTGATTCTAAGCTGACATATTTAAACACCACATATGTAGGGGACTGGCAGGTGTCTTGATGTCCCATCAGTGACATATACCATGCCATTTTTACATATTTTGCCTCTTAAGATCCATAAATGGACGGTACATGAAAATTTCCTTCTTGCTACTTTTATCTGTCTGGCATAGTAGTAGTAATTCAATATAAAAATTGGCCAAACATTTTTCAGACATGTTCTTGAAGCCTGTATTTTGTAACTGTTTCAGAGACAATGGGAAGGAGCCCCAGTGTTTTCTGAAAATCAGGCCTTTGTTGGGGTAGTCAGCTTGGACTCCTTAAAATTACAGGGGACATAAAAATAACACGAACACTTCTGCAGACGTGAAGCATTTACTCTGTGTTATTTAGGTCCAATATTCTTTTGAGCAGAGAAAATGTTTGCAGCACTGGATGTGAAGCAGGTCTATGAACCAGACTCCCACTTGGACTGCTATATATCTACACTAAATCTACTAAAGCCACGGAGTTGCCCAAGGATTGCACTGGAGTATGACAGTGCATTCTGACCACTGATTTCAGTCATCTACAATGCATTCCTCACACCATCTCTGTGTCCACTTTTTCTCTTTAAACAGAGACCCAGCTGTAGCTTTGTACCTCCAAAGTCCAGCTGATGAATGTAATTTGGATGGAGCTGTCAAGGATGCAGCACTTTCCAAAGTGTATTTAGAAGTCTGAGTTAGTAGGTAGGATACAGACTCCTCCTGTTTGAAAATAGCTGCAAAGTCATGGTAAGCTGCTGGCTCTTAGAACGCCTCAGCCTCAGATGGATTTTTCCATCATCCTTGAAAGCCCTGAGGCAACTGACTACCTGTGCACCAACTGAGCCCACAAATGTTTACCTACCGAAGCCAAGAGGCTGCCCACCAATCCGCACCATCTTCCAGAGTTCGCCAGATGCACTTGTAAACAACAAATTATTAGGAAATCTGGAAAAGAAAAGGAACACCAAACGTGGCAATTAAAGCACAGCAGTGTGTCAGATTCTGCCTGCGGGGATGCTGCTGTTCCTCTGTCCCTGCACGGCTTGAAGCCAACAATAGCGGTGGCAGCAGCTCGGTGAAACTGAGAAATGGCAAGGCGAGCGGGACAGACACACCTGCCTGTCCCTCCAGATGTCCCTGTCCCTCCAGACGTCCTGTGGTAGATCAGTATCTGATGCTGGCGGTGTGCACGGGCACCCAGAGAGGCACAGAAAAAGATTTCTAAGAAACAGGCCATGCCCCAGCTTTACAAACCCTAAACCCTGAGACTGCTCATCTGAAGGTTTGATTTGAGCTGCATTTAGAAACACACAGGGACAGAACATGTTTCCACATGTTTTCTACTCTTAGGAATGTGAACGGTGACCACTGGTTTTGTGTCTGAGCATCATCAGTGCTTTTTTCCATACCATCCCTGGAAGGTCCCTGCAGGGAACCCTGCAGAGATCCCCATTTCTTAGCAGAGGCTTACCAGTGGCTAAGAGACTTACTGGAGGTCAAGCAGGCAGCCCGTGAGAGAAGGAACTGGCCGCCCAGGTTCCCCAAGCACCAGGCAGCTGCTCCAACCCTCTAACCTCTCTTGAAGTCAGGCAGAGGTTTGCTCCAATTACAGTTGAAGAAAATTTCAAGTGGGCAATTAATAGTTTGCAAAACAAGTCCCTAGGGCAGGCAAGAATCAAAACCAAACACTGCACTGTGTGTCAAAAGTAAATCTATGCATTGCATGGTTGCCCAGAGAAGCTGTGGCTGCTCTTCCCTGGAAGTGTTGAAGGCCAGGTTGGATGAGGCTTTGAGCAAACTGGTCTAGTGGAAGGTGTCCCTGTTGATGGCAGGGGGGTTGGAACTGGATGAGCTTTAAGGTCCCTTCCAACCCAAACCATTCTATGATTCTATGATCTCAGTGCAGCATCCTGTCTAGCCTCCAGACCTCAGAGACTTCTGTGATGTGAAGCTGCAGAAGTGCACACACACACACACACACACAGAGGCTGATATTTGCTCCTTAGCTGACTTTCTTCTTGCCAGACAAATGAGTCATGGGCTCCTGCAGCACAGTGATGACTCAGGAGAGTATCATCACAATGAGACTCCCAGCCATGTGTAAAAGCAAAGCGGGAGGACACCACCACTGACATCCCCACCCTACTTTTGGCCTTTAGCAGTAAAACTTCAACTACGAATGCTGGATTTTTTTTGTGTTTTGCTCTTAAAAGCACAACTAATGAACAATGGAATAAAAATGTCAAAATTACTGTGCTCCAGTGTTCCTCTTTTAAAAGTGAGGTACCTCTACATTACACTGGCTTGTGATTTCACTGAGGGCTTGGAGACAAAAGACCAAAAGTCAGGAGCTGGAACTAACATGCCAGACTTCACTAAGAAAAGTGTCAGGGTGTACAGGCACATGGCACCCATGCAATGAGGCTCCCAAGAATTAACATGGAGGAGCTTAAGCTGCTTCCTGCTCCTTCAAGAACATCCCAGGTGCTTTTTTGGGATCCAAGACATCCTAAGACCAAAGCTCACCTCTGCTGTGTCTGGACATCCATGACCAAGGAGATGTAACCCTCAATGAGAGAAAAGGAGAAAAAGCGAATATGTCCCGAGTCTTCGTTGCCCACCACCGAGTCTTTTACTCTGCAGAAACAGAAGAGAACAGCATTAGCTGTGGCTAGAAGGGCAAAGGGAGGCTTTTAAAGCAGATATAGTCAGTGAAACCAGAAATGTTCATACACTGATTTGGGGAAGTGACACTAAGTCCCATCACATTATCCTGCTTTTCATTTTTTTCATTTTGCAGAGTTAAAAAATGCCAGTCCCCACGATTGACAAAGCTCTCCCATCCCTGCCCCAAGGTCCTCTCGCAGGAGGCTGTGAGCAGGAGCTGCAGGCACCATTGAGCAGCAGCACAGCTGGCCACACGTCCTCCAGTCATATGTGGATATGCAGCATGTGGATCACAGTGCTACTCTTGGCTTAAATCTGAAAAGGCTCAGCTTTCCAAAGCCAAAGCCAGCAGTTGTCTCTGGGCACCCTCAATCTCCTATTTGGCTTCCACCTGTCAGGACAACCCTCTTGAGCCTCTCTCCCTAAGTGCAGAGAACCACAGCAGCATAAAGCCAAAGCAGATCCCTGGGCATCCTGAAGGAGCAAGGTGAATCTGTGCCTCCAGATGCCAGCCACACCATCCCAGGAGCTGGTCTCCCTGCTGGGACCTACCCATTGGAGTAAAACATGACATCCATTAGGAGTGTAGCAACAGTGGGAAGGGTATCTGGATCCAGGCTGGTGACGCAGAACATATTACTTGGACTGGAAAGGGGATGAATGACAGGCCTCTGAACTGAAAGAGACACACACAGACACACACAACTATGAAGCCACATCTGCAGCAGGTTCACGTCCCACCAGATGTGTTATCCATGCCCTGGCAGCAGCCTCAGAGAAAACTGACAGTGTTTGTAAGAAAGTTCCTGATTGCTGAAGCCCTGCTGGTTCTCAGACAGGGACCGAGGAGCCTGGGGACAACCTGCTCTTGCGATGTCCTCCCTGGGGTATATGGTGAGATCACCTCGAGTACCCTGCCCTGCATAGGGCACAGGTCAGCTCTCTGCTCACAGGGGCTGTCAGGACAGTGAGTGCATCTGACAAGGCGCAAGCTGAAGGAGGTGGCAACACAACCTAAGAAGTAGAAATAAATTCAGGCTTCCACCATTTCAAAGGCAGGGCTGTGGAAGGCGTTTCTCCAGCTGTGGTTGCTGGCAGTACACTCTCTTTTCCCTCCTTTCTAGGGGTCTGTTTTGCCATAATATCTCCAAAAATTAAAACCCAGCTGATAAGCAGCTGCTTGGCAAACACATTTGCAGCCAGCAGCTGAGAAACAGCTGATATTTGGGTGTGTAACTATTAAACACAGCAAACTGCATACCTGTGCATGATCAACGTGCATTCCACTCTGCCCTTCCTTCACGCTTTTTGTATAAAGCTCATTTTCTTCAACAAGATGATTCATAACTATTGAGTGACAAGGCTGAGTGGCCCTTCATAATAACTGATCCCTGCTTTCTTCGGTTATGGGCACAAAATTACACACAGGTGTGTAGGTAAACATATATATTTAAAGTATTTCTTTTTCCTGATCATGCCCTTTGCTTGACGCTTGTTCCTTTAGACTGGAAACATCCCAAGGTTCTGTACAGCCCTGGGCTGACAGTGGCCTTGATTCTGACTGGTACTGAAGTCTGAAAGCTGAACAATAACATTCTCTGTGCATCAATCACTGCAACACTTAAACAAGCTTTTATATAAGGTATTTTCCTTTGAAATGCTGAAACAAGGAAATATGGGCTATGGACAATGTTACTTTTGCAACTTAAATGAATTTTTTTAACTTTGTGTCCTACAAAAGGCATGTCTTCCCCAGAGATGTGAAACTAAAAGGCTCCAATTCAGCAAAGCTCATCAGCATTGCTCAGAAAGTTAAGCACCTACTCAAACCCTCGGCTGAACTGGGATAGACTCAGGCATGTGTTAAGATAGTTTATTACCTTACAACAGGATAAACATTCACCAAAATGTCGAAGGAAGGTAGGAGGCAGATGTTCACCCCCATGTGCTGTGCAGACCAGCTCCCTGGCAAGCTGAGCCTGTGCTGCTCCTTACCCAGTTTTGGTTTGACAAATCCATTCGTTATCCCAAGGTCATCGGCAGCCACTGTCTCCCCATTCACTACTCTGAGGATGGTGAACTCAGCAGCCAGCGTGTGCATCACGAAGGGCAGGTCTCGCTCACGTACCTGAAGTTGACAACAGGATTAGCTCGCGGTGGTATGTGCCAGAAGTGAGAATACACTGCAGCGGAGGTCACGCGCTCTCGGGGCACAGAGAAGTAGACACGTCACCCCTGCCTGAGCCAGCAGGTGTGTAAGGATAATTACCATCTGGATGTGTGTCTAGAGAAGCACAGTTGGTGATATCACTGCAAATATCAGTAGGATTAAGCACCACAGTGCTTTTAAGACTGTGGAAAGAGCGTAGAGAGGTAGATGTGTCACCTCTCTTCCAGTATCCCTTTAAGAACTCAGCACTGCCTGTTCTTCAGCCTTGTTTCCTAAGGAAATGAAGCTTATGTGGTTGTGCCCTGCGTGCATGGCACACACATGTGTGAGACAGAAAGACAGTCTGTCTATCTTCAGAACAACTTTGGAGCCTCTTGGCCATCATCAGCCAGCCTGGCAGCAGACATTATGTTCCTCTAACTCTCAGAAAACCAAAACTAATGTCTGAGTGATGGTGGGAAACACTGCCAGTGCCTCCATTAAGGGAGAGACTGCAGTGTAGGCTCAGCATTCTCATTAGACACCAGATAACCCACATCAACAAATGCCTCATCCTATGGGGAAAGCTCCTGAGATGTCAGAGAGCCTAACTACACAGCACGGAACTCTGGGGAAAGCAGACTTTGGTACTTCTGCTGCTCCTCAAACAACTTGTTCCCAGAAATCTCATTAAAACCGCCCAACTGAACTTTCATCTGGTGGCAGATGACTCTGCCTGGTCCTCTCACGTCCTCTTACCAAGATGAAGTCCGTCTGATAGGTGGAGAGCATGAACACTGAGATGTTTTGGTCAGCTAGGGGTGCTATTACTGACTTGGCAATTTTGGTCACTCCGATGGGCTGGGAGCTGGAGAAGCCACCTCCGCCAGACACCACGTTGAGGGCAAGCCATGTCGCATCGGCCACACTCAAGTGTTCCGAGGAAGGGAGCTCTGCAAAGAGACAGAGGGGGAGGACACAGGTTTGTTTTAGAGGCAGAGAAAGCCAGGTCCACCATCTGGTCTCTATATGGTTAGCACAGACCTCAGTGCAAAGAATGAGGTGAGCCCACTTATCCAGACAATGTCCTGGGCTTCCAATGCTGCTTCACAGGTTGGTGCTGTGCTGCTTTTCATATATACCAACTACATCAACTTCCACTGCAGGATTCGTATAGATTTAAGGACAACACAGGGAATTACAGGAGCTTCAGCCGTTCACTTGGATGTCAGTGACCAGCACTGCTGACTTCCCCATGTGGGGAAGGACCAGCCTGAGATCCTTGACTTAACTTGAATCTCATCTATCACACAATTTCTCCAGATACTTCACTCGAGTTCTTCTGGTCTCTTTTGTTTCCTTTTTCCTGCCCTAAACCCTAATTTTGTTCTCTTGGACTTGAGATGGAGGTTGACAGTGCAGCCTGGGCATCATCACAGAATCACAGAATGGTTTGGATTGGAAGGGACCTTAAAGCTCATCCAGTTCCAACCCCCCTGCCATCAGCAGGGACACCTTCCACTACACCAGGTTGCTCAAAGCCTCATCCAACCTGGCCTTCAACACTTCCAGGGAGGGGGCATCCACAACTTCCTTGGGCAACCTGTTCCAGTGTCTGACCACCCTCACAGTGAAAAACTTCTTCCTAATCCCAAGACTTGGGAGATGCAGAGGAGGTGCACTGTGCATCTCTGGGCTGCTGCCTCCAAATCTAAAGCAGAAGAGAAGAGCTGCACAGCTCTGTAAGGGATGGATGGTGTAACATATACACTAGTGATACAAGGTGATCATGTACTCAGAAAATGGAAATCTTTCTAAGAATAACCCCAGTTCCATTCCACTTGCTTCTAGTCTATTGTCATTAGGTAGTTAAAAATCTGCAGTTAAACCACTTAATACAAATTATTAACCGTCTTAAGGAAACCTTCATGTATTAACAGCCTATAAAACCAGACATGGACTCTGGAATGAAGGCATAAACTCCTCTGAGATTCTCTGGAGTTTGGATTTTGATTTGGCAAATTATAGAAACAAACAATTCAGATCCAGATCCAGACTTCCAAATGTACAATCCCATTTATATCAACTTGGCGTAAGGAACCTGACCTCAGATGCAGATCCAGCCAGTAAGGACACAGTGGAGGTCCCAGTGGAAACTCACACACTTTGTAGAGAGGTGAGAGGCAGCCCAGCAATCTGAAAACATAAATCCCAGCATTGCTGCTCTTGCAGTCAGTACCCTGGCACTGCAGATAAGCCACCTCATGTCCTGGGCTCACTGACCTGTCCCACCTGCAGTGGGCACGTCCCAGATGTGCCCAATCCACTAATGACTCGTTACCAGCAGTGAGTACATGAAAGGTGCCTCTAAGAAAGCTGGGGAAGAACTGGTCACAAGAGTTATGTAGCAATGGGACAAGGGGTGATGGTTTTAAACTAGAAAAGGGCAGATTTAGGTTGGATGTTAGGAAAAAGTTCTTCAATATGAGGGTGGTGGATCATTGGAACAGGTTGCCCAGAGAGGTAGTGGAGACCCCATCCCTGGAGATATTCAAAGTCAGGCTGGATGGGGCTCTGAGCAACCTGCTCTAGTGAAGATGTCCTTGCTCACTGCAGGGGGTTGGACTAGATGATCTTTGAACGTCCCTTCCAACCCAATACATTCTATGATGCTATGATTTTCCTCTCTATAAACAGAGTAGATGATATTCCCTCTTTGTACAGGTGACATGTGCCTGGCCAGTTCATTAAGTACCAGTTTAATTACCATTCTGGGTCAGGGATGTGCTGGAAGATGCAGTGTTTCACGGCAGATGGAGACATTACCACATTTCACGCCAGCAGCAGCAGTGCTGGAGGAGATGCCCCTAGAAGACCTTGTCAATTTCATCCTCAAGGGGCAGGATGGCTGATTTGCATCTGGTTGCATTTGTAATTACTGGAAAGTGTTGATCATGTTTGGGTTTATGTGTTTAACAGGTCCTACGAAGTGTGACAGGGGCCACTGTGTTTGCTTAAGTAACCTGCAACTCATAATTCATTTAACTTTGCAAAAAATATATAGAAAGTGACTGAAATACGCATTTTGGACACTGTTCCCACGAGGCAGCCAGATGGAAAAGTACAGCCCAAATTTTAATGAAAGAAACCCAGGCTAGAGGCTCAACAAATCCAGCTAAATAGCATCAAACAAGCCACATGGGAAGGTGCTTTGCCCAGGAAGCTGTTACACGCAGTAAACCCAAGGAGAGCTGCAAACACCAGACGTCAACACTAACACAGACCCAGTGAGGCAGAGCAAGGTAATAAATAAGGAGGAAAATGAGGAATTGCCCGTGTTTCAGCACCAACCCAGCAAACCCAACATCTCCACCGCTTCCTCCACAGGAGAGCAGAGCTCCTGACACCCCACAGCTTCAGCACCGCAGCATCCCCTGGCCTTGCACTGTGAGATGGGCACAGAAATCTCCTTGGGCTCTCAAGATCCTCTTGCAACTGGTTTATCAGAACATAGGTCACTCCTGCTTCTGATCACAGGAGACAGCTCACCTCTGGCTGAGAAGGACCTCTGAGAGGTCAGAGACTTGGGCTGTCTATTATTATCAAGGTCTTGGTTTTGAATTTGCGTTGGGGTGAAGCCTTTCTATTTTTGTGGTTTTGCTGTGTAATGTTGCAGACCTGCTGCCAGGAGCAGGCACCCAGGAGTGGTTCAGCTGCCCGTAGGCTTGGGTTGGACTTGATGATCGCAATGGTCTTCTCCAACCAAACTATTCCATGGTTCTCTGATTTTCTGTAGCCATCATTTGCTGCCCATCATCACAACCATCACTGGCAAGCAGAGGAGGGTCACAGACTCCAGCTGTCATTTCATCCACGGAATGGGGCCTGGAACCCCACCAACAAGATGTGATCATGCTGATAGCCCAAGCACAGCACTCATCTCACGTATGATTTTGCCCGGCAGTGCAACGCTAGGTACCAATCACTGGTGGGCTCCCATAGCTCATGGTACCACTTATCGTTGGCATGGCAGTTTCTCTCATCCAAAATTCTCCCCACTGCACGAAATCTGCAGTGTCACCAAGCAGACAGACAGACATGCTGTGTGGGACACAGCTCCTCCAAGGAAGATACTAAAAAAACGCCAATCCCTGCTCAAACCAAACCCAACAAACACGTGCCACATAAGGTTTAGGGCATGAGTTAAACTGGTTATTCACACTATGGGTGATTTAGAAGGCCAGAGGTCTGTCCAGAGCCTCACTGGCCCATCTGGCAGGTAGAGTTGAAGCAAAGCAGCCTCCATGGCACACGTCATCCTGGAATGTGAGACAGTGAGTATCATATTGACCATAATTGGCTCCTGAGATCAAATAATCAATACCATTTCCAGTGAGGACAAGAGATGTTGGCTGAAACCCAAATAAGGACTGAATCGGTGCTGCCAGAGCACTACAAAATGCTGTAAGCACGAGGAGCTGGTGCTCCACACAGTGCTCTTAAAATATCTTTGGGAGGATGCTGGTCAGATGATGAGCTTCCAGCTCATGGGTCTTTGCAAGCAGCCAAGGTGGCCACAGAAAGCAGGGAAGGAAAATCTCCTGGTTTAACAGCCCTGACCAGAGAGTCAGCCCACTGTGGTGGGTCTGCATCATGGTGGGAAAACAGCAACATTTTTCTACCTCTGTTTCCACCCTGGAGACCCTTCAGCCTCAGGAACCCTGTACAGCTGGACACAAGGCACTGAGAGAGGGTCTGCCTGCTCTGGAGGAGTGCTGGAAAACATGTGTACTCTGAGAAAGTGCAACACCACCACAACTTTTTTCCCTCTTTCTGTACCCAATTTAAAAGGGTTCAGATTTCCCATAAAAGGGTTACAGATAAGGGGAGGATAATTGGAAAATTCACAGTTCCATAGCAGCACCTCACCCACCCACACTGATCTCTGGATGGTGCTCTGCAAAGCACTGCCAACCAGAGACAATGCCCTTCCTCCAAAAGGAGCTCACCTCCCTCTGAGCTGTTCTCCATGGACCTCGTTACAACTTAATGAGGTTTTCCATAAAGCCTGATCTAAAGCCCGGGCATCTCTCTGACTTCTCTGTTGGCTTTATCCACTGAGGAGGGGCTGGAGAGGCCACCGGGTGCAGCAGATACCTGCTGGAGGACATCTTTTAGCTTCCAAGTGAAACTGCAGATACATGATGGATTTATTGTAGTGGCTGGAGAGAAATGAAGGTGCTCAGCTGGTTTGTTTCTTTGGTGTGGTATGTTGGATCATCTCCTAAGCACTGATTTTCCCTCAGTACACAACTTTTTGCATTCTAGCAGAGTACTCTGGTGATGTGCTACTCCTTGATTTGTTCTGGTACTCTGCATGAACCAGTTGCTCACTCAATTCATCATTACACGACTTCTGTTTGCAGCCATGGCTAACTCCAAATGTTAAAAAATAATCAAACTAAAAAATACTGTGGATTTTTTTGACTAGCCTCCCGGCTTTAGATCCCTTACACTGTACTTATTTCATCTCTACACTGACTTATTTCATCTTTTATAGCCTTCCTCTGCAAAAAATGACAGCTAGACTCTTGCTTGTATTAAAGAGAGAGAGAGAAAGGTTCCTGCAATAGCAGGACTCCAATGGTCAGGCATTAAAAATAAAAGCGCTGCCAACTGCAAAATTCATGATAAATGGGGAGAGCTGTCGCCAATGCCTCTGTGTGGCAGCACAGTTTATGTATATATATTTTTAATAGGATTTTTATGTTTATTAAAGGGATCTCTTCCCCCTGCCCAGTGGAAGCTTTTCATTGCTCTGCAGTTTTAAAATCCTGTCTTCTAATGAAGTGAGGGATTATTTCAGGTTGTAAAGCCTGATCCAAAGCCCAGGCACTTTTCTGATTTCTCTGTCAGCTTTATCACACTGACACTGAGAAGGGGCTGGAGAGGTCACCGGGTGCTGCAGCTGGATGCTGCTGACAAGAGCATGCGATGGCCAAAGCATCAACAGGCCCATGGGGAGCTGGGATGCCCAAGGTAGGTTTCCAGCACCCGCTGGTGTGGTTTCCCTGACATCTAATAAAGTACATGTGTTTGAACTGGATTTTTCTGCTCAGAAAACTTTTTAGGAATTTTTTATCCTTGAGGGCACCATGGAAACTGGCCACATGAGCTGAAAATTTTGCAGGGGGAGGAGAGTGAGAGGAGGATAACCACCGGAGCCTCATCTCTTTTTGCAAAATTAGGCTAAGTAAACATTCCTTCAATGTTAGGAAATGGAGCACTGGGTTTCTCTCACTCTCAGAAACCCGTGCAGGAGGGGATAAAGCAGGGTAAAGATGTCATTTATCAGTTTCACTGTGCACTAAAATCCAGAAAGAGCTCTGCAGCTGGTCCAATGCCCAGCTTTGTGTGTCCCAACCCTACTCTGGAAGCATGAGGAGTTATTTCCTGCAGGATGCTCTGTTTCTTGCTTTGCTCTCCTGCAAGGACAAGCTGAATCTATCCACCACTGTGCTTCCTGCATGGGAACCCACCAGAGCAGCAAAGATCATAGAATCATAGAATGGTTTGGATTGGAAGGGACCTTAAAGATCATCCAGTTCCAACCCCCCTGCCATCAGCAGGGACATCTTCCACTACACCAGGTTGCTCAAAGCCTCATCCAGCCTGGCCTTAAACACTTCCAGGGAGGGGTCATCTACAACTTCCCTGGGCAACCTGTTCCAATGTCTGACCACCCTCACAGTGAAGAACTTCCTAATATCTAATCTAAAGATGTCTTGGGGATGTTACAATCCAAATCGTAACCTTTCAGATGATGCAAATACCCTTTCTTTTCGCTTCAAAACACATGTGCTGCCAGCTTCACACTTAATATCTGGGAGCAAAGACTTTTGCTGCTGCACAAACGCTCAGCGAGCCCCACAGGCGGTTTGCAGCGCGGTGCAAGACGGCTGCCAGGCACAACGTCCTTGGTGTTGGTTTGAACTCAAGTGCCACGGCGCACTCCCACACCAAGGGACTTATCTAAGCACAATAGCTGGGTGAGATGAAAGTACACCGCTTGGCTTCGTGTTGGGAAACTGTGATGATTAGGTCCAAAAAGCTAATGCTTTGTGCACAAGGAAGAAAATCCCACAGCTCTGATTCAGCTGAAATCATCCCACATGTCAACGAGCTCGAGCTGGCCCTGGGAAGAGGTCAGTGCACCCACAACCGGGCACAGCTTTTGCAATTTTTTCCATTTATGCTAACGGTTTGTTCAGCTGTCACCCTCTTCAGAGGGCAACACCAGAGGTGATGGGTGCCAGAGGCAGGTACAGAAGACATCCCTGTGAGGACAAGTTGGGACACGAGTCGCGCAATGCCTCCAGCATCGCATCCCTGCCCTGCAGCATGAGTTCTGGCTCAGGCTCAGAGGCACGAGCCGGCAGCGAGACATCTCTTCCAGCAGCACATCAGGCATTTTTAAAGCACTGTGGCTCCAAATGTTCATTAGATACCAAGTGCTACCACCAGCAAATGGGACAGCAGGTTTCTCTAGGATCACAGTGGAGCATCAAACTTCTGTACCTTTTATTGCTCTTCTTTGTGCATCCCAAATGTGTTCCTGATGGGATGCCCAGGCACCTCGCTGGGGCTGGATCCACAGCTGGGGAACCTTGCCATCTCTAACTGTGTGCTCCCGTGTTTTTGATATTTTCTCCTAACAGAGCATGCAAAACTGAGGTTTTTATTCCAAACTCCCTCAACAGAGAAGCTGTGAAACCTGTCATCTCCTTTTCCTATTTAGGTATTATCCCACTCACAAAACTGTCAAAAGAACATTGTTAGGTTCATAAACTCAAACACTCTGCAGTGAGGAAATGACAGCTTGACATTTTATATATTTAACCTGAATGTTTCTGTGCCTCAGTTTCCTATCTATAAAGTGGGGACAAAAAACCCCGTTTCTTCTAAATCTTGCTCTCAAGGAACAGGTGACCTGTTTAGCTGAGGTTTATCCACATATCACAGTTGAAGCATTTCACAATTTATGCCAAAAATCAGCACTAGGCAGACAAGCAGCATGGAAAATTTCTGCCCAAACAGGGAGTTTGGCAAAGATCTATGTGTTTGAAAACAGGGTGAGAATGGGAGGAACTGGGAAGTTTTGCTTTGGTCTCTTTGAGCATCTTTCCTTCATCGTTGAGGGAGGAAGCTGTTGGTGCTAGTGCTATTCTAGGGTTATCAGGGTAGGTCTGAAAGGCAAAGGTCTCTCACTTTCCACTATCAAGACCAAAAAGACAGACAAACAGATAGATAGAGGGAAAGAAATAAAAAGAAAACAAGAAGGAAGCAAGTAAGGAAGCACTCGAAGGAAAAACAAACACCCAGAGCCTGTTGAAGTCTCCCTCTCTGAGCTCTGGGTAACCAGTGCTCACACAGCACCCAGTACGGACCCGTTCTCCCCAAATCTGTCCCTCCCAGGAGTGCTCCCAAAGCACGCTGAGCAAGGCAGTCATCTTCCCTCATTCTCACATGAAATTTATCTTATACTGGTTCTTGTCTATTGTTACAGATTGTCCTTCAATTACGGATTAACTAAACCTAAAAGGCTGTTTATGGGGTTACATTAGAATGAGTGAACATACCCACTGCAATTTTCTCATGTTTTCCTGAAAATTCAATTCAAACTCTACCCAGAATAATGACCAGTTTGAATTTCAAACTATTCATGTGAATAAGAAAAATTAAATACACAGGGGACTACACACCATGACCACAGGTCCCATGTCCAGCTGATGGAAACTACCGTCACTACTCACAAGCAAGGGAGTTCTCCAAGCCCTTTACTGGAGGGAAATTATAAACACATTCATCCCACTTTTATTTTATAAAAACTGAGGGACTCAAAAACCTGCTCTAAGAGCACTGAGGTCACCTGGGACATTTCTTCAGGTCCCACTGTCAAAGAGTGAGAAATAGCTCCCAAACCAGAGACATCAAGTGATTTGATATTGAACATTTCCAGCCACCTCAGGAGCTACCAGAGAGAGACTGTGTCATGTCAGCTCAGCCAAGTCCACTGAAGCTTTGCTGGCCCCATAAACACTTTGCAGGAGCACGTGAGTATTCTGAATTTTCAAAACACCTGGAAACTTTTTACATAAAGTACCTATTTTTTTTCTAACCAGCCCCATCCACTCTCCTGTACAACCCGACGGTTTCTGCAGGTGCTGCCATCAAGCAGCTCTCTAGCAAGGCTTTTATAAAAAGTTTGTAGGGAAGGGAGGGCCCAGTGCTGTGCAGCTTCTCCACTGTTGTATCTGCACAAAGTAGGAAAGGCTTTCTGACAGCGCTGGAGATGTCATGCTCAAAGATGGAGAAGTCAGGGTATTTTTACCATTTACGGTACAGTGAGAAAAGCCATCCCAGGCACAGTGTCCATGCCCTGGGATGATGGAGGAGGACAAATGGTTGCTGCTTCTTTTTGTCTGTCTGGGAACACGTGCATCCCTTTCTCAGCAGATGCCAAAGGGATCTTCACCTCTGCTGCCATGGACACAGCCCACGTGAGATTTTGAGGAATGAGATGAGGTAGATGCTGAGAGGCGACACCTCCCTGGACAGTTTACTGACTAGTCTGTTAAAAGCAGCAGAAGTGGCAATGTATTTACACTAGTGCCAGAGCTGGGAAAGGAGAATGTGCTAATTACAATGATTCTTTCTGCTCAGCATGTGCTCAGCTGCATTTGTACAGAGCAGAGATGACGCCATGTGGCTGACTGATCTATTTACACCTCTGGAGTGCCCTGCTCATCCCCATCCCTGCTTCCCAATTAAGGGTGCAGACAGAAATATGGGCTAGTTCCAGCAATCACACACGCCTGGCACTCCACTGGGACTGAAGAGACAAACCAGTGACTTTTACCCAACAGAAGCTGTTCAGTATCTCTCTGCTGCCTGAAAACTGGGAAGCAGAGGAACCTGAACAGCCCATTCCCAGGGAAGAGCTAAAATAAAGCGAGTGTTGTTGCTGGAGCCTGTTGTGAATGCAAAAAGCCAGCAGAAGCCAGGTTAAAACTGTCTGCTGCTTTTTCTGACTTTAAGAAGCAGAGGCAAGAAGCATGAGGCTGTTTGGGGGTGTACAGCCTGGAGAAGAGAAGGCTCCAGGGAGACCTTCTAGCAGCCTCCCAGTACCTGAAGGGGCTCCAGGAAGGCTGGGGAGGGACTTTTTAGAATGGCAGGTAGTGATAGAACAAGGGGAAATGGCTTTAAACTGGAAGAGGGCAGGTTTAGATTAGATATTAGGAAGAAATTCTTCATTGTGAGGGTGGTGAGACACTGTCCCAGGTTGCCCAGAGAAGCTGTGGCTGCTCCTCCCTGGAAGTGTTGAAGGCCAGGTTGGATGAGGCTTTGAGCAACCTGGTCTAGTGGAAGGTGTCCCTGCTGGTGGCAGGGGGGTTGGGACTTGATGAGCTTTAAGGTCCTTCCAACCCAATCCAGCCTGTGATGATTCTATGGTGATTCTAAGCATGCTGTGCTGGAAATGACCTGTTCCTGTGCAGCCTCTGGATCTCTGGCCTGGGTATGTTTCATGTTCCTGGAAGCAAAAGGACAGACATCTTTCATAAAGATTCAGAAAAATAAGTAAAACATGCTTATTTTTATTCCCACTGCTTATTTTTCTTTTAAATATAAGATAATTAGAGTACATATCAACTACATGTTGGAAAACACAAAACTGTGAGCTGATTTCCCACAGCATTTGAGCACTGGTGTTCCCTGGAAGTAGCTAGTTCTCAAGATGAACAATATTTTGGCTGTGGCAACAGCATCTCTCTTTCTTCCAGACTTCTTTAGACTCCTTGCCCAGCAGGCTGCTGGCTTAGGGGTAAATAGAGCTGCAGGCTGTTTCACAGGTGCCCTGTCCCTGCCAGACAGAGAAGAGAGCACGCAGGGATGTTGAGGCAGTGGCAAGGGTTGCAGATGGATGCTGTGAGTCCATCACAGTGGTCTGGCCCCCCCAGCAGACATGACTTACCTGCCTTACCCTGCCCCCAGCTTGCGAAGTGACCTTGAGCACGTTACATCCTCTCCCTTACCCGTGTTTCCCTTCTACATTAAGTATTTCATTGCTAAAGTCCTCTCTTGCGACGTGTATGTGAAATACTGGTAGCACAGAGCGTTGTGGTTCCTGGGTGTTACAGTAATAGCACCAAAAATAAGCTCAAGAGATGTGACTTGGCCACCCATCCTGGTGTACTTAAAGGAAGAAGCTCCCCTTTCTTTGTCTCCCAGTTTCAGGCAGTTTTCCCAATGCCACCTGTGTCTGCAGCAAGAGCTGCAGAAATCCAAGCAGTTGCTTTTTTCTCCCTCCATTAGGCTCCAACCTACAACCAAAACAAGTGACTCCTTCAGTCTGCATCTGGAGAGGAGCTGGATCCCCCCGCATCAGTGAAAGGCCAGGATTTCCCAGGGGGGAAAGAATGTGTGTGCAATGCAAGTTACCTTTGCAGGAGAGAGATCTTCAGCCACGTGAAGCGCAATATATTTCCTTTAAAATCAGCAAATACTCCTCCCAATCTCAGTGTCCGCATCTTCAAGCAAAGAATTAGCATCTTTGTGTCATAGAACCACAGACTGGTTTGGGTTGGAAGGGACCTTCAAGCTCATCCAGTTCCAACCCCCCTGCCATCAGCAGGGACACCTTCCACTAGACCAGGTTGCTCAAAGCCTCATCCAGCCTGGCCTTCAACACTTCCAGGGAGGAGCAGCCACAGCTTCTCTGAGCAACCTGTTCCAGTGTCTCACCACCCTCATAGGAAATAATTTCTTCCTTAGATCTCATCTCAATCTCCCCTCTTCCAGTTTAAAGCCATCACCCCTTATTCTGTCTCCCTGCCCTTGTCCAAAGTCCCTCCCCAGCCTTCCTGGAGCCCCTTCAGGTACTGGGAGGCCACTAGAAGGTCTCCCTGGAGCCTTCTCTTCTCCAGGATGAACGCCCCCAAACAGCGCCATGCTTCTTGCCTTTTCCACAGGTGATGTCCTCAAAGCTATGGCTTAGTACACATGAGCCAGCATCCCTCCAAAGGCATGGTCTGAGGCATTGGTGGAGAGTAAACCTTCCCCTCTGCCAGAGGGACGGGATTTACCAGCCAGCCTGGGACCTCAAAATGGTGCAAATATCTCCCCCACTCTTACCTGGTTAGACACACACCTTAGAGTTGTCCTCCACCTCTTACCCAGCCAGGCTGCAGCCTTTCAAGAAAAGGGGTCTGAGTCACAGGCACCTCCTCTGACCCTGTAAAGAAGGGGTGACTTTTCTAGAGGGAGACAGGTATTATGTTATGCTTCATTTTTCAAAACCTGCCTATGATTCAGGGGTAGACAACTGCTACTCATTTCTACCCATACACACACCCCACCTGGAGACCAGCCCGCTCCCAGAAATGGGATGCAAAGCTCCTCCTGTGCTGCTGTCCCAGAGGGGTGTACCTCCCCGCACACAGCCCCACCAGCACCGGGCTGTCTGCTCCCCTCTGCCCCCTGCCCAAGTTGCCACACCAACCTTGCCACCTTCTCTGGTTTGCAAAACAACCACTGATTTTATTTAAAAGGTACCAAAGCAAGTCCTCCAGGTAAACCCAACCTGCGCACACAAAGCTGGGGAGAGAACTGAATGCAGATGACTTTATTTTTGCATAACCTCCTACTAGCAGAGCACCAGGAGCTGCTAACATTACATCATCCCCACACCCCCGACAGATCAAACCCTGCAAAGGCACAAGGCTTCTGCTGACGGCTGCTGGAAGCAATAGCCACAGGAAAATTAACTCTCTGCTGTGCAGGACGCACGCTGCACCCTCCAGCAGCAAGTAGTCACCAATGCTCGGGTTTTTTTGTGGTAAGCTGTTAGAGAAAGGGATGTCTGCTGGGGGTTGCTCTTCTCTAAGGATCCAATCTTTGCCTCCAAGTATTTCTCCAACAGAACAAGTACTCATCTAACAGGACAAAGAGTCTGACTCGCTCCCAGCCTGTCCCAAATGTAGGACTAAAGATGGGCAAGAGAAGCCACCTGATACCTCAAGGAACAGACTAACAGTTCTGCTAGAAGGACGTGACTGAGCAGGACTTTCAATTCCCACCCACAAACTTCAATTACACAAGAACCGGGTATTGTTCGTGTCATTTTGACTCGAGACCCACGTGGCTGACGGAGCAGCCGCCGACGGAGACAGAGGCACAGGCATCTTGTCGAGAGCAACACAAAAGCTCTTCTTTGCAGGAAATTAAAAACAAGGAAACAAACACCAGCACTTGCGTAAGCCCCAGACTGGCTCAGACAGAAAATTACCTCGAGACTGTTTGTGTTCCAGATCAATGGATCAGCTGCAGCACAGGGCAATTAGCACCTTGAAATTATTCAGCAAGCTGAGGGGTGGGAATTTTAGGAGAGGGTGGTGAGGGAAGGGTGAGAGCGAGCAGGAATAACAATAGATCTTTCTGGATACCAAAGTCAACGCTTGGCTCTGGCTGAGCCCAAGCTACACTATGAACAGGGCTGTTGGATGTTTTCACAACCAGGGAAAAAGGGGACAAGAGGGAGCTGGAGGGGCTGCTGACACTGCATCCTGGGAATGGGTACATGGCATGAACACAGAAAGCAAAGCAAATTTTTTCTGGCTGGGACTAAAGATATCTGCCCAGTTATACCATAAGCCTATTTTCTGCTGTACTCAGCACTCCAAGCAAAGCAGAACTACTCTGTAAACAGATCCTCGCTGTGCCAGGTACATGGATGGCCATGAGGTGCAAACTGTCCACAAAACAAACGCTTTGAGCAGGTATCAGCTGGGTTAGGGCTCTCCCAGGTCTGCCCGGAGGCTCAGGACCAGCCCCTCTCAGAGGAGCGAGCATCCTCATGGGGCTGGGTGGCCCTCTCCAGCCAAGCTCCTCTGCAGCACACACACCAAAAAACCTTCATTGTCCTGGATGTTATGAAGATATTGGTCCAATTATTCCTGCCACTGTTAGGAACAGGAAAATCTTATTATTTCCTATGGGCTGACATAATGCTCACACATACATGCCATGCTTTACTGAGGGAAGAAGGGATGATTGTGGCTGGCTCCAGGGTAACCTCTTTCATGGCCCTTCTTTAAACAAATCAGATATCCAAACTCACCCAGGACAAATGAGACATTTGCTCAGACTGGCCTTGCTCCTCAAGATATTGGGAACAACAGGAACCACTCCCTCTCCCCATGACCCAGGGAATCACACGTGGCCTTTGCTGTGGGACATGGGGGCTTTCTCCACCATTCCTGAACACCCACCCACAAAAAAGCCAAATATCAAAGACATAACAAGGATTAAAGCAACTACATGAGAAAGCCTTGCTCCTTTTTAACAGGTCTCCATGCTTCTATTATTAATGTAGGATGAAAAGAAAACCACCTCTGACCAAACAGTTTTCTATTATCATGAATGTATTTGCATCTAATCTGAACACGGGGAGGCCAAGGCAAGCTGAGTGCCAAACTCTTTCAGGCACTGATGCTCTTAACACTTTGAAATCATGCTAATCTGATAAGGCACTGAGGGAATTATGCAAGTAAACACAGCCAGGCCCCGATAAGGAGTATTAGAGATAGGGCACACTGTATATTTAGAGCAGGTACGGAGGCAGGCAGCCGTGGCCAGCACGGTTCCCCGCAGTCTGGCACAGGAGAAGCTGTGGCAGGACCCGCACGGGGAGGAAAGTCAGCCTGCCCCAACCACCGATGGCTGTAACCCATGACAAGGAAAATGAAACAGCAGGATGTGAGCTCTGCTGCTCAGAGCGAGATTTTCCTGAGCATTAACATTTGATCACAGCACTTCCTTCGCCAGGATACAGTGAGATGCAGGAGGAGGGCAGGCTGGAAACCGGGAATGCAAATAGCTGGGATAGAAGGGCTAGCTGCTCACGGGAGCAGCAGGGTTTTCTTCTTGCCTCTGCGTGGTTAGTTGATGTTTAGCAAAACCTGAGCCCTCTCTGCATTCCAGGTTGCAGGTAACACTTTAGCTTCACGCTTTGTGAAAACGAAGCAGGAAAGCTGCAAACTGCTGCCTGTCCTCCCGCCGCGCCGGCTTCGCTGGGAACTCACCTCCCGTCTCCCTGCAGAGTCCTCCAGAAAAACAAGCCTCTCAGCTGGAAGAAAGCTGATCTAAGGTCCAGCTCCTAAAGCAACTTTCTAATTCAGGGGCAATTTTTCAAAAGCCTCTCCCCACCCTAGGACACACAGAGCCTGATTTTGTGCCAGTGGTGCTGGCACTGCTCTGGGACTCAGCACCTCAGAAATGTCGGGCAGCAAATCAAACCCCCAAAGCAGACCCACCCCAGAGCACCAGACACCTCCCATGAAGTTCTGCTGCTACCTTCTTCATCTCACTTTCCTTATTTATGTAATGGGGATATGAACTCTGTCCTTTCAGGAATGCTGATGAGTGATTAATAGCTGCAAAGCGTTTGGAAGGTAAAATGGTCTGGGTAATTATTACCCTGAGCAACAAAGAACAAGAGACTTCAAGAGTCTATCACACACTGATAGATTGCAACATCGTACTACAGGGGAGCAACCAAAATCCAGCAACTCCTGCTTGAGGAACCAGGCCTAAGGCTATGTGATGTGAGAGATGCTATGGCATTTTCAACTCTTCTTCAGCGTTTGCTTCTATTATTATTATAGTAATTGCCAGGGGGAAAATAGAAAAAGAAAATAATGGGTTGAGGAAAAGGGGAAGACAGGCTGCAGGAGGGACTCACGGCGACGGGATGAGGCAGGAATAGCTGCTCTCCCACCACTGTCTCCCCTTCCCTTGGCATCTGCTATCTGGAGCATCATGCAACAGGAGCAGCGCACACCAGGAAGCCTGGTCCCCTTGATGTGTAACATGGGACTTTTCCCTGGAGCAGAGATGGTGAACAGGGACACAATATCTCTCCTATTTCCCACTCATCCATTTGCACAATAACTGCAGGAATCTGAGATCCTTGAAAGCTTTTCCTCCACCTCCAGCAAATTTGGTTGAAACCAGCCAAGCAGAGAGACTCATTCTATGCATGTGTGCAAATCTCACTTTCTTAGAGAGAACTGGTGTTCCTGAGACAGGCAGGCTTTCGGGTAATCCAGCGCTAAGTGCCACCGAAACAGCAGCATTAGTAGTAATTAAAAATGAGATGCTTTCCACACCAGGCTGTATACTTTTGGAGGCAGCCAGTTCACCCAAACAGGATTAGGATAGCTCAGGATTTTACTTATTTCCGCTCCCTTAACCGTGAGATCAATGCAGCCAGCCTCGGAAGAAATGGGCACAAAATTCACTTACGCTGAGATGGGGCTGAAGCTAAAATGTATTTTTTCCTCTATTTCTCCAGAACATTCAAGACAAATACGGAACAGGACTGACACTGGAAAGCAAATAGCATTTAGTCACCCACACAGACCTCTAACAAGCACTTCACTGCAGAAGTGAAAATCCCTTGCAAAAGCAGTTTAGTTCAGGGGAAGGAAACCTTTAGGAGAGTGGTAGGAGAACTCCCTGACCGCTCATTTGTGGGAAATTAGAGGTAAAACCAAAACATACGAGGGAAACCAGAATGGTTTAAGTGGGAAACCTCCAAACTGAGGAAACAGTTGGGCTGTGGTGGCCTGTGAGCACATAAACATATAATGTGCTTGTGTGCATCTCTATCCACGTTTCTATATATAACACACAAGTATGCCAGCTTCTGCACACACAGCCACGCTCTCCCCTCCTGCCCAGCCCCAGCTGCAGTGAGTAGCAGGCTTGCAAGACAGGCCATTTGTCTTCAGGGCACAGGCATCGGGAGCATTTGTGCCCTTTTTGACCCCAGCATGTTGGTTCATTCTATTTCTGTATTTTTGATCTGTAACCCACGACAGAGGTTTTTGGCACTGTTGCTGGAAGGTCAGGGAAGGACCACAGAAAAACAAGTCCCAGGCATGGAGCCCTTGCAGGACATGATCCATCAGCTGCCTCTGCCAGGAATTTGCTGTGTTTTGAATTCAAAGAATCTCTTTCAAAAACAAAAAACCCACTCAGGCCTCCCTCCACACCAGGATGGTAAGCTGGCGGCCCAGAGCTGGTGGAATAGCACAGGGAGCATCCCACGTTCAGATGGAACAGTCAACCTTAGAGACACTCAGCCATGAGACCTATGAGAAGGTCCTGGGGAGAGGGAAGGGATGGAGTGAGATGGAAATGGCAGATTCATGCAGGAGGAGATGTGCCCTCTGAGAACAGGCTCTACTCCTGTCCAGCACTAACCCACTGCTGGGCAGCCATTTATCAGCATTACCTAGGGCAGGAGAAAGTGTCTGCAGAGCTGAAGGGAGCTAAGAACCATTCCCTGGATTTCCTTCTCCCTCCAAGGACTACAAAAGACATTTCATAACTTAGACTCTACTTCCATTAGGTGCCAGTGAACATCTCCTGATGATTTCTGGCACTGTCTTGTTGAAGGATTCAGTAAGAGAGTCAAGGACATGCCAGAGAGGACAAGAGGTTCAGCCAAGGAGGTTAACTTTGGTCCTGAGCCCCTGTGAAACAGTCAGGTGAGGCTGAGGAACAGGAGACAACTACATCAGAAAGAGCCACGTACATTAACAGCGTGGGGAAAAATACGTCAGGGTGAGGCTACCAAACCCACACATTCTCTTCATGAGTTCCCAAGCAAACCCATGCGTATACATCCTACATGTCCTAAGAGAAGACATTGGGGCTGGGTTTTCAAATTACAAAAGAGCACAAATCTTGAAGGGATGGTTCTGAGGAGTTTCCAGCATTCCTTTTTCTAAAGCTCTAATTCCCACATGACTGAAGAAGGTCTAGAAAAGAAGGTGAATACAGAGGCCAGCAGATTCCCCTTGCAGAAGACGGGCATATATTTAAAGAAGCAATGGCAGAGAAGAGTTGGTTGTGCATTCCCTGCTGGAGAAAAACCACAGCATCCTGTTTTTCAATGCTCAGGTTTAAAACAACAACAACAAAAAATCCCCCAAACTTGAAAGCTCATGCCCATTGATATCACAAGACAGTACCAGGGATTTTATCATCACAAATGCTTCATATCATAGGATCACCCTTCCTGCAGCTTCATGTCCCGTGGTGGGGAAGAGTCTTTCCTGGGAAGGGACAATCCCCACAGGATCAGAGCATTTTGTGGACTGCACACACACTCCCCACTGCCTCCCCACCTTCTCAAAACACACTATTTATTGAACAGGCACAAGTGACAATATAAAAAATACATACGATAGTGATTTTCGCTGGGTGTATCATAGGTTCTTCTCTCCTCTGGAGGCCCACCTCCGGGCTGGGTTAGATACCAGCGACCAGGCGCTTCCCTGGCTGTGGCGGATGCATCGTCATCGTTCACCCACTCGCATTCTGGCACGTGAATTTTCTGTTTAATAAACTTTCCTGCAGTTTGTGTTTCTCGGTAACCCTGCAGTAGTAGTCAAGGTGACAAAACTGGGGTCCTTGGCAACACACCAATGATGCTGCAAATCTACGATGACTAATCCTAAAAGCTTAATTTGTAGAACTCATTTAAATGCTTAAAGATATGCAGGTCACTGCAGGGGTTGATTTAATGGCTATGGCATATTTGATGGTGAAGCAGTTGTTGCAGGAGGAGCAGGCAAAGCATCTTCTGGTCATAAAATTAAGTGGATTTTTAATGCAAGATGTAGACTTAAGAGATTAAAAGGAAAGCACAATTTAAACATAGGCACAATAACAAACCCAGCTGATTTCCAGTCAAAGAGCTGGTCAAAGCTTGCAGATGAAACCCTGTTTTAAATAACAATCCCACACAACAATATCACTGATACAGTATTGCCTGGTTTATTTGTGCCTATTCAGAACGTAATGAATGCTCTTCTCCACACATCTTGCCTGCGAGCGAGCAAAACCATGGTGCAAGCACAGCCCATTCCCCAAACTGGTCCCAGTAAAGGCACACAGAAGATGCAGAGTGAGGACCTGCCAGTGCAATGGTTTCAGTGTCACCAGGATGGGCTGTGGGCTGAGTGTCTGCCCCATGCTGCCATCCCCCATGAATCTCCCACAGGGGAGCGTGCGCAGGACAGCGGCTCTCGTTCCCTGTTCAATGTTTGCGACTTTGGTGGCACTAAGAAATTCATGGTCACATCTTCAGTTAATTTGCTGATGATGTCACCGAGCACCAAAGTAAGAACATTGCTATAACTGTACTCGGCTGGACCGATGAGGCGGCATTAAAAGCCGTTGGCTCTTTTTTCCAAAGCTTTTACATTTCTCCCCTTCAGCTGTCTGCCACCTGGCATTTAACACACAGAGGCACAAGGAAATGGAGAGTGGCTTCTGCTAACACACACATCAGCAAAAACCCTTCTGCACAGGCTCTCTCTCCCTCTTTATACAAATAAAGCATTAAGCACTGCAGACGGTATCTTACCCCGCAGAAAGCGAATCACGCTGGCCTGAGGCTGTGGAGTCCTAAATCTTTATCCCATAGTGCTGATCAATTATCACTCACTTAATTGGTTATGGTTTTAAGCGTTCACATCACTTTACTCAGCAGCTACCAGAGACAAGCATCAACACACAGCCAGGTTAAGCTGTTTGATCACACAGTGATATGATTTCCATGTCCTGATTCACTGCCTTAACCCACTGCCCTTCCTGCGCAGGAGAAAGACTTCTTTCATTGGACCAGGAGCTGGGACACAAAGCACATTCATGTGGCAGAAAGTAAGCAGCTTTAGTTAAAAGCAAGCAGACAAAAATATTTGTTTGGTAAAATCCTAGTTTTACTTACTTATCAGGATTTCCCCCTCCCTAAAACTGGATGCAACAGAACTACACTTGCCATTGTGGCTGGCACAGAGCTACCTCGAGTGCAAAGCACCCTTGGTTCCCTTCAGTGTTTGTCAATATTTCTGTTCCTGCAGAGGAAATTGAGTTTAACCAGGAGTTATCTCCACTCATACTTCATTACTTGGCTGTAATAAAGCAATAGCAACAACAATAATTACTATGGGTACTAACAACTTCTACTGCACCTTCAAGAGCAAAATGCGCCACACGATATATGCAATGCTTGCCCAGATGCAATCAAGACACTTCTTGGGTAAATTAATGCAAAACAAAAGCTCTGTAAGTCTTGAAAAACAAACAAACCCCTTGGTGATCCCACTGGAGACTGAGCCAGTGATCCTGGAGGGCTTGGACAGTTAGACACGAGCTCTGGTCACCTAAAATAGCATCTGTGACTCCTGCAATGGAAGCATTAGTCTCCTTGACCACAGAGATGCCGTAGCTCATCAACAGGACACATCTACTATAGTAGGAAACCTGAATATAGATTTACACCATCAATACTGATGTTCTGGTCTTTGTGCTGGGGTACAGAACAGCACAGTGACTGTTTTCAATGATGAGGAACAGAAATGGCAATGCCATGCCCCAAGAACAGCAGAAGATGAGAGTTCAAACCCCAATATCTGAATCCCTGTGTGTGAAGATGTGATCCAACGGAAGTTGTTTCAACCAGGGCTCAGTTTCACCACTGGTGAGAAGAGGTCTAGTTACTCTCTCCCAGTACCACTGTGAGGCTTTAATTAAAGCACTCATATAATTTTGTGATACACAGTGTTATTGACAGTGTTGTAAGTCTCTATGCAGACAGAAATCCTGGATATATGGATGTAAAGAGGCTTTTGCTCGTGGCTTTTTCAGCCAGGACTGTTTGAGCTTCTCTTGTCAGAATCACAAACCTTGCAGAGTCCCCATCACTGGTGCAGCTCACTGCTGCTGCTGCCTGTGTCACCTCCCTGCAGCTCCTCCTTGGGTCACCTCCAGTAGCCTGTCATGTTCCCTTGTCCCCTGACCCTGTCGAGGGGACCACAGCTGATGCTTAGTCCCCTGCCCCAGAGAGGCTGCCACTGCCCTCCAGCCCTGGCCAAGACATTGCCATCTCAGAGAATCACAGAATGGTCAGGGTTGGAAGGGACCTCAGGAGATCATCATTGGAACAGGCTGCCCAGAGAAGCTGTGGCTGCTCCTCCCTGGAAGTGTTGAAGGCCAGGCTGGATGAGGCTTTGAGCAACCTGGTCTAGTGGAAGGTGTCCCTGCTGATGGCAGGGGGGTTGGAACTGGATGAGCTTGAAGGTCCCTTCCAACCCAAACCAGTCTGGGATTCTATCTAGTCCAACCCCATCTCACATCACTGCTCAGCCTGGGCTGCCCACTCTGCCTCTCTGAACAGTGCCCCAGGTTTGCACAGCCACATCAACACTTTGGGTCCATATCCCACCTCTCCAGGGCTGGGTAAGAGCACTTGGGGGTTTACTCCATTTCAGGAACTGCAGCTGGGCTGAGCACTTGGGCATGGATGTCAGGTCCTGCTGGCAGTTCAACAAAGGGCTTAAGGATGGAAAAGGCAACACACTTTTAGCTGCAGCACAGCTACAGGAGAAGAGGTCCCTATAAAACACTGCCTGTGAAGTTGAGTTTTCTTTGGCTGCTGGATGAGCAACTGCAAAATCTATTCCCTGCCACGCTTTACACTCACCTCCTCCTGAAACCCCAGTGTCTACTACAGACATTTAAAGCTCAGCTGAACAAAGCATTAGAAAAGGGGCTGCACGGACTGATGGGGTGGTCAGTGAGGTGTGCAAAGAGGTGACTTGAAAAGGCATTTACCATTTCTAAAACTCCAGCTAGAAAAGAAAAACAAGATTAGAGAAAAAGAAGGATAAGAGACAGAACAGGTTGCTGTGTGATCTAGGGGACTTGGAAGCTTTTCTCAACATCTGCAGAAGGGTTTGAATCGAGAACCAGAAACCCTGGGACGACGCTAGTTAAATGCTTCAACGAATTGGAAGTTATCTTCCAGTATATTTTTAGTTGGCACCAACAGGCATTACATAATGGCTATTATATAACAGCACGACAGCTACAAACACTCTTTTGGGCTTTTTGTTTGTTTTTTTCCTTTCTCTCTCTCTTTAAAAAAAAAAAAAAAAATCTTCTCCTTAGTGTGGGATTGATCAATAATTGCACTTTCCATCAAATGAGGGAGGCAAATCCTTAGAAGAAAAATCAAATGGAGTAAAAATATTGTTACTAAGCCTGTGAGCGCTCTTCTTTTGCCCAACCTCAAACAGAATTAACTATTCCCAGAATAGAAATTCCACTAAGGCTTATCTGTAGTTTAAAGGGACAGGCTGTGATTCTGTGCAGACACTATATTTTTCAATACTGGAGTGTTTTTTATCTCGTAGTGACGATAGCTCAGAAGACAAAAATAAAGTGGGGGGAGCACTATGTAAGAGATGCTGAGGAAAAAAATGAAGATTTTCTTTATCTGCCAGCAAGATCATTGCCTATTGGTGCTCCTTTAAAACCTTCCCCTGGTATATTTTTTATCTTTTCTTCCCAACAGCCATACTGGTAGAGCAACAGAGACTTTTCCTTCCAAACTAGGTGCTACATGATAAAAAAAAGAAAGTTTCCAGGAGCTAGAAAGATTTCCTTTCCTTTATTTCATCTCTCTGAACCTAAGGAGAGCTGAAGCAGGCCCTCTGCCTCTGAATGCAAAAATAAAAATCAGTTCAGTGGCACACCATGAGCTCCCACATCACTTTGCCTGACAGGCTCAGGCAAAAGCTGACTTTGCTTTTGTCATCCCAGCACAGAGCCTCTCTGCCAAACACAGCACTTGGTAACTCTGCCTTTTTGGGGCTGGTGCTCTTTGAAACAAATGAGCTGATTTCCAGAAAGAGCAAAAGACATCATCTCACAAAATAATCACTTTTTTTTTTTTGCCAGCGAGCTACTCCCTTCTGCTGCTTCACTCTCCCACCTCCCCAAACCCAGTAACGCCACCCATGCTCTCCTGACTCGCGCTGGGTTTATAAATAAAACAAACCCTGGGCTACCTAGATGGGAAGGCATCGTGCTGAGAGCATCGCTGGGTGTCACACACTGGAACAAAAACAACCCTGAGAGAGCAGAGAAGGGAAAAATACAAATGCAGCTGCTTGGAGAGCACTAAATCAATTCAGAGAGAGGCTTTTTGGCTTTAAGAGCTGTGGCGGCACACAGCAGAGCCCACTCTTGATACCAGCTCTGAGGGCAGCGATTGCAGCCCAGTGCAGAAAGACAGACTGGCAGGGCCAGTCATGTGAACATGAGCAAAAAACCTAAGGAAACAGGACAAAGAGGGAGCAGAAGGGATAAAAACAAGTTAGCTGGCATGACAGCGCTAGGTCTGAGCTGATGTAATGCAGTTGGGGGGAAGAAGGAATAGCTTACAAAAGCTTACCCGATCTATGGGATTACATGGGAAATGCTGCCTTGTTCTGGTTTGAGGGCTTCTGACACCTGGCTACTATGATCTTCAATAATCAACTTGAGAAAAAAGTAATTTGCTGAAAAAGCTGAGAAGTTGGTTGAGCTGTGAAGATATGAATACAGGAGAGTCCTTCTCTGCAGTGCTTTGCAAGTGGTCCGTGCTAACCACAAAGAATACAGCCACTTGTCATTCAGGACTGAAAATATTAGAGAAACAAGTGTCAAAACAAGCAAAAGCAGTATGTTTACTTGCATTTGTCACGGTTTTCTCCTCTATACAAGCCATTAAGGGATTTTACAACAACTGATCACTTGCAGCACTGGGGAAACAGCAAAAACAAGCTTAACTGAGACAAACATTCATGGTTCTCAGGAGAAATGCTCCTAATTCATTCCAAAGCTACCCTGCCCTGCTGAGCCTCCAGCCCCAGGTGCTCAGGATAAAGGCATTTGATACGGGTTCAGCCGCAGCGTTGTTTCTACCATCGAGTGCCCTTCTCATGATCAGAGCTCCGAAGGCAAACACGGTACAACTGCTAAATCCTGTGTTAACGAACCCTCTTACACGGCTGTACACATATATTGGTAGGTTGTTCATGCATGTATGCAAATGGCAGGGGGGATATGTCCTCAGGAATCAACAGCTGAGCATAGGGTCGGGCGCTGTTTGTCCAACACACGATTGCAGTTGCTGCTGCTGCAGCGTTTCTGTTCCAGTCGGCAGCAAACAGCCGGCCGCAAACAGCGCAGCCACAATGGGAACGCGCCTGGGGGTCTTCCTGCCGCAGGGAAAGAAAAGGATGTTTAATTTAAAAAGGAAGGGAGCAGTGTACAGACTGTGTGAACTTGTAAAAATCAGGTTTCACTCTGATATATTCAAAGTTTGGCCAAAGAAAAGCAGCTGGACTCTATGAGGATGGAACAATACAACACTACTCCATCAGGAGCTTCCTTTGCCCAGCTCCCTGTTAGTCCCCACCAGCAGGGAGGGGAAAGAGGTGCTAAAAAAGGGTTCCAGACACCTCTCCTGTGCTCAAGGACCAGACTGGGGCAAAGCCCAAAGTGACACCCCTGTGATGTGCTTGGGATACTGCCAATGGCCTGGCAGGAGGGAAAGCAGCAGCCACTGCAGAAGGGACCCCTGGGTTTTACCCCTGCTCTGCCACCGCTGTGCGCTCACATCTGAGCCCAAACCACTGAGCCCAGCCCAGTGTCCAGGAGGTGACACAAGCAAGTAGCTCACTCTTCCACTTCATCTCCGCATCTCAGTGGACCCAACCATGTACTCACACTCCCACCCAGTCTCTCTGCACATGCCGTTGCAACAGCCTGATGTCTCAATCCCCTCTCCTGTGAGAGCAGCACAGTTATCCCTCATAACTGAGGTATAATGCACTGAGGTTCAGTTTGATGGTGTTTCAGAGCTCCTCGGTTTCTTACTTTTATGAGACTTTTTGGGTAGTGTGTGCAACAGGACTGCAAAGAATCCTAATGCATCAGCTGCATGTCCAAGTGAGAGCCTCTACAAACATGCTGCTGCCGGGTAAAAAAAAGCCAACTTCATTGCAGAGATTGTTCCACTGTATTTAAGATGGAATTAAAACATATTTAACTCATAAGTGATATGTAATAAATTTAAGAATAAAATAAAAATCTTCAGATCTGCAAAATACGAACCATTAATCAAACAGACACTCTGAAAGACTTCACTGTGAAATCTCTAGTGATTAGCTATGGGCACTCAGCCAAAGAGGCCTCCTGCAAGCTCTGTTTCACTGACATGTATTTTTAAACTAGCTCCAGCAAAGAGGAGGCCATGTGGGGCACAGAATACCAGCTCTGGGGGCTGGGACCAGTCTCTGCCACAGATTATCTTGCAGAGCAATCTCTCTCTATCTCAGTTCTCCATCTCTAAGACTGGGATGATACACCCTGCTCCTAATTCCTGCCAAGCTTTTATGTCTAAATCTGCAGGGCATGGACCACCTCTCCTGCATTTCCATAGTATGCAATGCAGCTCTGTCCCTGTTTGGGGATGAGAGCTGTGTACATCTGTAATACACATCATGGAGACAATAAAAAAAAACAAACAAAACAGGGTTGAAAGATCTTCAGGCATAACACAGCAGGTCTACGGCAGGGCCAGTTAGCCCGAGATCATTCCCAATTCTATTTAATGCATTATTTGAAACCACTCAGCAATAGAGAGCCTGCTGTCTCTTTAATAGCCTATTGAATAAATGTATTGCCACAGCCCGTGACACAAACTACTAGAAGCATCTCTCAGACTGTATTAACATCCCCTGTAACTCCAGGTACACTGAAACCTGCCTGGGCTGTGTCCAGAGAGTTGATGTTTCGTCAAGCTAGTGGCCCCTGCCGACGTGTGCTGAGCAAAATATCTATTAACATCTCTCAGTTTGCAAATCGTCCAAAATGCTACAGAGACAAAGGCTACAATGGTAACAAACACAGAATGAAGCTGACAGTTTTACAAGATTAGTACAGTGTTGCTTTCCATTCAAATTAGGGGGGAAAAAAAAGAACTTCCCCCACAGAGTGTTTACTCTCCTGAGATGCAGCAAGAGCCTGCAAGGAAGCTGGGGAGGGACTTTTTAGAATGGCAGGGAGTGATAGAACAAGGGGAAATGGCTTTAAACTGGAAGAGGGGAGATTTAGATTAGATATTAGGAAGAAATTCTTTGCTGTGAGGGTGGTCAGACACTGTCCCAGGTTGCTCAGAGAAGCTGTGGCTGCTCCTCCCTGGAAATGTTTAAGGCCAGGTTGGATGAGGCTTTGAGCAACCTGGTCTAGTGGAAGGTGTCCCTGCTGATGGCAGGGGGGTTGGAACTGGATGATCTTTAAGGTCCCTTCCAACCCAAACCATTCTATGATTCTATCTTCTGGAGATTCTCAAGCAAAACAAGGCAGATAACGCACTGGGTGGCTGTGAGGGCAGGTCCTGAGCAGGCGCTGTAGCTTTGGCTCCTACCTGCTAACCCTGCAGGACACAACAGCCGGGGGAAAGGGACACAGATTATCTTGCAGGAAGGCAAGGTGCTAATTAAAAAAAAAAAAAAGAACAGAGCAAGCAGAAGTGTCTTCTGGCTCCTCACCAGCTGGGAGCCATTTGATTTAACATGCAATTTTGTCTTAAATGCTTGTACTACCTAAGTTTTTAATATAAGTTTTTACTGATCACTTTACTTGCAACAAACAGATCAGAGACAGCAATACTCCAAAGGGCCCTGCACTTGTTTCAAAAGATGCTTCTTGCCCCCATGAGTTTACATTTCAACCTAATACAGAGAGACAACGGACGCAAGCAAGAATGCATTCTGGCTGCTTTCACAGCATGAGAAACGTTAGGAGAGGAAAGAGGATCAGTATAGACAAGAATAGTTTAAATTCATTTCTGCAGACATAATCGGAGAAGTGTGAAGTGGAACTTCTCTGTGCATTGCAGGGAATCAGAAGCAAAAGAAAGTCCCATGACAGGGCTTAGCAGAAGCTCAGCAAAAGCTCTTGAGCAAAGAAATAAAACAGGCGTCTTCATATAAACACAAGTTCTGAAAGAACTGATGGAGAGAAATGATGGATGTCCCAAGAGGAGGAGACTAACAAAGTGACACAGTCTAACACACTGCTCCACAGCTTTACCCTCTCCTCTCGAGCTGGCTGGTCTGTGGGGAGACAGGCACACAGCCCTACACAGCAACCTCACTGCTCAGCATGCTCTTCAGCTCAGACTCTTGCCTTCAGGCTGTCTGCCCCAACTCTACCTCCAAAGTGCTACCCCTGACACAGCTAAACTCTAATTTCTGAGGATCAGAATTGGACCCACCAATCTTGGCTCTTAAAAATATAAATAAAAGGACAGCTAATTTTTTCAGCTCTTGCTGTGCCCCGTTGTTGTGAAACGCTATGGGACAGCATGGTATGAAAGAAAGCATAGAAGCAAAGCGTTCTGCAGAACAAAGCCATTGTGTCTGCGTTGGACTCGCATGACCTCTTCCTTAGGGTAAACAAATCTGGACTCCTGAACCACACACAGTCGGAGATCACTCTCCACTCCCAGGACTCCCAACTGATCCTGAAGATGAAAGAGAACAAGAAAACCCTAAACGCTGGGTTGTTGCAGCACCGTCTCTCCCATGTGTGGCATGGATGGCCCTTCTAACAGGTAAAAGCAACTCTTGACCTGTTGGACTTGAGTTAATAATTGATTAACTACTTATTTATCATTTATTAACCTTTTATAACTTCCCTATTCATGTGCCCTTAAGGATATGGGTGGTTCTTCTTCTCAGTATAGCTGGACATTGTTTGCAGAGTTTCTCCATAGGGACAATTTACACCAGATCCCATGATGGCCTGGAATCTGGGGGCTACTACCCATGCTTGGAAAGCAATCTATTAATCAATGGTCATGGATCATGCCCCACTGCACCCATCAGTTCCCAGTGGGACAGTTCATTCTGCAACCATGCTGCAAATCAAGTAAAGCACTAACGCACCTGCCCAAGTCCCAGTGAGCTCAGTGGAAGTTGAACATCCATTTAGTGCCTGGAGCTGGAAACAGTGGTTCCTTGCAGACAACTTCCCACAAACCATCATCCTGGAGCCTGCTTTACACCAACCACTCCAGCACAGTTCCTGAGGATTTATCTTACACAGAAAAATGTTGTTTGAAGTGGTGCAATATAAAGTGCTCTGAAGGTAGGAGGCTGCCAAACTAAGGTTGTCACAGACAGGGACACAATCCCATTTACCATGAAACCAACCCTTCTTTTCCTGCCATTTGCTTTATTTCATCTCCAGCTTCCTGCAGCAGGAAGGGTGCTGCTGCCTGCAGCCCCCAGGTGACGGATCTCAAAGCAGGAGCCTGTCATGATGCAACTGAATGCCTGCATCATGAAGCAGACACAAGAGGAGGTAAATTATCACAGGTCAACTGAGCTTTGGCATCAGCCTTCCTAATGACCCCAGGCACTTTTAGTAATAGTTAAAAGAAAATGCGTTGAAACAAAACCAAGTTTTCAGCTTGGGCACTGAAAACTGCAATTGCATCAGAGCTTCACCGTGTTCTGCACATGCTCCTGTTTTAGAGCCACTGGTGAGTGGGACAGGTAACTGCTGCCACGGGTGTCCTCGCAGGCAGAGGGAGGACAGTGTTCAGGGTGGCTGATTTTTGGTCATCTGTAAATCCAACACCTACCAGTCTGCTCCTCTTTCTTCTCCTCCCTCCTCAGTCACCCTCACCAACAGCACTCAATCCTCATCTTCTCCTACCATTCTCCTTGTTCATCCATCCAGCTTTACCCTTTTTTGTCTTCTCTTGTCCTCCTCACTGGTCCTGTGCCCTGCCTTCCCCCTGACACTAGGTCCATCCCCCTACCCCACCAGCCTGTCCTCATCTCCATCACTGCTGTTCTCACTCATGGATTTCTCCCCTCCAATCCCAGACTCACTATTTATACATTTATTCTGTTTCTTCTTTTACATTATGTTGGTAATGGCAGAGCCAGAAACCTGCCTTGGTCCTGCACACCCCCGAGGGTCCCTGCTCCCCACTCCAGCCCTGAGGCAGTTGTTACAAAGCTGTTTTTTTTCTCCTGCCTTACTCACAACCTGGGGGTACAGCACGCTCTGCCAGCGTGAGCTGGGCTATAGAATGCGAAAAACCACGACAGACTCGATGTCACTTCTGACACTTTGGCTGAAGAACTCCACGGTGCAAGAAAACTCCACCTGAGCTGAATGGTTTAAACAAGGAAGGCAAAGGTACCTTCTTATGCAGACACCTCCCCTGCCAAAGAAGGAGAGGACTAGAGCCCTTCAGAGAAAAGGTTGCTGATATTTTGCAGTGTTTCCTTCCAAGCTGCTCCTGAGAATGGCTTAAATAATAACAACTAAAATTTAATTTAAAAAGTCAGGTCCCCTGACATAGAGAATCTCACCCCAGGTTACCAGATCGAGCAGAGAATCAGGCAAAGCTCAGGGCATTTTAGAATCATAGAATGGTTTGGATTGGAAGGGACCTTAAAGATCATCCAGTTCCAAACCCCCCTGCCATCAGCAGGGACACCTTCCACTAGACCAGGTTGCTCAAAGCCTCATCCAGCCTGGCCTTCAACACTTCCAGGGAGGGGGCATCTACAACTTCCTTGGGCAACCTAATTTTAATGGCAAACACAGGGCAAAGCTAAGAGAGGGCTGTACAATCAGCCCCACCTATAACAAGTTTTACACTTTTGCTGACACAGTTCATTATCTTACAAAACAAATTGCTCCAAGTGAACTGTGACATTAGTGTGTGTGATTCTCCAGTTGCTCAGGCTATTAATGTTTAAGATGTAATTAGAAGTAAGAGTAGAAAATAGCCTTTGCAGAATATTTTTCAGACCATTAGTTGAAAGAATTTTCCACACAATTTCTCTCTGGTATTTCTGAGTACAAGGACCTTCTCTTTATCAAGTGCTTCCCACCCCATTAAGCACTGCGCGTTTTCGGCAGTCACGCCAGCCACCCACCCAACATGCATCGGTGACTCCAGCTCTTATTCCTCTACTTCACCAAACCAGAGAAGATCAGGTCAAATTAGATGTATATTGACAAGGAGCTGCCTTCTTTCACTCGCCTCAATGGCCAAATCAATCTTGCTCTCTAATCCGCGAGTCCTTCCTGGTAGCCAAATTGTTAAAGGATTGAAGAAAGAAGCTGGGAGAAAAACAACAACAGATTATTGCACATCTATGCACTGTAGAAATTACATGTACCCTAATTATCCAGCAACAGAGACTCTGTCCACTTACTAACACACAGTTCAATAAGCCAGCACGTTCCTATAGGGGAAATTGTTCACATTAAAAGCTTTTTCCTCACCTTGGAAATAAGGTACCTTCTGCACTTTATTTAAAATCCTTCTTGCTACCTAGAACCTGCCAGCTGCAATGGCTACTTGGAAAAAAGTACTCGCCAAGTGCACAAGTCTTTCAGATTTTTCCTTCCTAGACCACATCATTATTATTTATGCTGTAGCAGAAGCGAGGAGACCTGGCCATGGACCACAGCCCAGCTGCCTCCAGCCCACGGGAGGAGAAAGAAAAAAAAAAAAAAAAACAAAACCCAGACAAATTCAAAAGCATGATAAGGAACAGATGAAAAGCAGTATCTAATTTCTTTCCTTTTCCCAATTTTCCACCAAGTACTTTTTAAGAATCACCTTTCCCTTTTCACATAAGGAAGCAGGCTGCACTCTACTTCAGTAGCCCAACTAATCAAAACTGACAACAAGTGTCCCCACCTAGAACAACCCATCAAGAACATACCAAACTCAACCACAGGAATCCCTATAGAATAGGCTCCTTTTTTCATACAAAATTTCCCTCCAGAAACTTTTCAACTGGAGAGAATTTTTAAAGCAGCTGAGGAAGGACTGAGAATAAGTGACAAATTCAATCTGAAATAGAGCAGCGCCCATTAGAGCTGCCCTGCAGCAAGTGCTCCAGCACTCACCTTGGCTGCTGTACCGAAGAGCCCTGCTCAAAATCTTACAGTGGCCTCCCAGTACCTGAAGGGGCTACAAGAAAGCTGGGGAAGGACTTTTCATAAGGGCAATTAATGACAAAACAAGGGGAAATGGGTTTAAACTGAAAGAGGAGAGGTTTAGATGAGATATTAGGAAGAAGTTCTTCACTGTGAGGGTGGTCAGACACTGGAACAGGTTGCCCAAGGAAGTTGTAGATGCCCCCTCCCTGGAAGTGTTGAAGACCAGGCTGGATGAGGCTTTGAGCAACCTGGTCTAGTGGAAGGTGTCCCTGCTGATGGCAGGGGGTTTGGAACTGGATGATCTTTAAGGTCCCTTCCAACCCAAACCAGTCTATGATTCTATGATCTAGTGTTTTTCATTGCCAGCAGACCATCAACTCCCCATGTCCCATAACCAAGTCAGACACATCCACAGAACAAGGCTGTTATGTGAGTAAAACATCTGGTGATGCCCTCCTCCTTCCCACTGCGAAGAGCTGGGCTCCCTCCAGCTGCCTTCCCTTCCCTTCTGAAGTCACACACAGAATTCTGGGGGGTGCTACACAAAGGGGTCCTGATCTTAGAGATATTTAAGCCACGTTCAGCACGTGAGTGGCTCTCTAAGCCCCAGTGCAAGCATATGTTCGCTTAATTGCTTAAAATTAAGCAGGTGCATATGCCTTAAAGGTGCAGCCATTGCGCCACAAAGAGCTTTGCTATTAAACCTCTTGTTCTGGAGAGCGTTTCTCTTTGAGGTTGGTGAAGTGTACTCTGCAGTTCCTTTGAACTTCACGTTTATGAGACACAGGTTGGACTTTTGAAAGCAAACTGGTTTCAGTTTGTGGTTTCTTTTCATCCAACTGGGAGGCAATCTGAGAAGCTGGCATGGATTGTCCTCGATTCTTGGACACAGAAATACATTTCCTTGTAAAGGTACGTACAAGCCACTAAGACCAGGCGCATTGTGGCATGTTGGAGTGTTCATCTAGGTCAAGAATTTGTTTATACAAATTCTAAAAATGAATTTGTCTGGGGGGAAAATGATCTCTTCTCTGTTTAGAGCATGAAGAGACATGGTAAACATCCATCAGAGCAGGCACTCCTGTCTGCTGCAAACAGCAGAGAGCTTGTTCAAGAGGCTGTTTTATTTTTTGTTGACTGGTTGAAATGCCAAACCAGACATCCACCAGAGGCTCGTCCACACGATGACCCACATAAATCCTCATCCCCCATCTCCAAGGGCTCCATTCTAACTTAAAAAAAACCCAACAAAAACCCAAACAAAAAAACCCCCAAACAAACAAAACCCCAAAAAAACCCAACCAAACCAAACCAAACTTCTCTACAGTGAGGGTGACAGAGCCCTGGGACAGGCTGCCCAGGGAGGTTGTGGAGTCTCCTTCCCTGGACACATTCAAAACCTGCCTGGACGCCTTCCTGTGTGATCTCATTTAGGTTCCTGCTCTGGCAGGGGGGTTGGACTGGATGATCTTTCGAGGTCCCTTCCAATCCCCAACATTCTGTGATTCTGTGAAACCTAAAACCTGGTATCACTGAGGACTTCAGCTGTGTGACAGTACCCAGAGACCAGGACACAACCTGCCACAAGCTCCTGATGATACCTTGTTCTGTTGGATTGCCCTCAGGTACGGATGTTCACGCCTGTGTGTGAGCTGCCTATTTAATTCACCATCTAAAGAAAACCTTGGTTTGATCCTGGAGCACTGAGTCCTGGCAGATGCTCTCACTAGGTAAATTCAAGTTTGAAAATCCAATATACTTTTCAGTTTTAAGCTAGAGTTTAAGGACGAGTTTCTGAAAAAGAACAGCTAAAAATGCTTTAACAATCTCCTTCTACATCCTTGAATAAACATATACAAATACAGGTATATACACACACAGACATTTCGTTTATAAATATATATGTATATATATATATAAAGGCAACTCTTAATTACACAAATTCAGCTCAAAGTGTTTCAAGAAATAAACATCTCGCCCAAGCCCAGGGAAGCAGAAAAGAAAAACAACTGTGAAATAAATA
>NW_010299711.1:79221-80090 GCF_000700745.2 Antrostomus carolinensis | reverse complement strand
CTTGTTTAGCACTTACAATCTGCTCAGCAACATGCAAGACAGAAAGATAAAGAAATCAGGTTGTTGGGGACCCTCCAAGGGCACACCAGCCACATGCCCAATGCTGCTGACACCTCTGGCCCTTGAGAAGTTGCCTCTCACCTCATATGAAACTCTTCAATTTCATCTACTCCAAAACCAACTCAATAAATGCCCTCTGACTCTGGGGATACAGTTCATTCCAATTTCAACATTTCAATAAATGTAGAAGTAGGGAAGTTGGAACTGAAGAGGAATCAGTAAATCTTGTAAAATAAATATGAGAATATTTTGGTAGAACATGGTGATGGAAATCCCAGAAAGAATAAACCCAAAAGATAACAGAGGAGAGTCACACAAAGCAAAGCTGGGGACTTGTTCACCACTTTTTGCCTAGGTGGTATGGAGAAAGCTTGGACACGCATTATGGAAGAAAATAAACTTGAGGTTTTATTTGAACTTGAGATAGAACAAGGGGCAGTGGGTGCAAACTGGAGTACAGGAGGTTCCTTGTTAACATAAAGAAAAAGTTTTTCACTGTGAGAGTGACAGGACACGGGGACAGGCTGCCCAGAGAGGTCGTGGAGTCTCCTGCTCTGGAGACATTCAAAACCCGCCTGGACACGTCCCTGTGTGACCCGCTGTAGGTGATCCTGCTCCGGCAGGGGGTTGGACTGGATGATCTTTCCAGGTCCTTTCCAATCCCCAACATTCTGTGATTGATGGTGCTCTGAAGGAAATTAAACACTATAAATCATATCTTACACCTAAACTAGGTTCCTAGAGGCAGGATTTAGGATTAAAAAATTATGTGATTCAAACTGATAAGTATATTCAGAGAGAGGGAAAGA
>NW_010299711.1:31144-79184 GCF_000700745.2 Antrostomus carolinensis | reverse complement strand
GAAAGAGGGGGGAAGAGAGAGGGAGCTATGAACCCAAATATATAATGATTCTTTCCATTTGTTCTCTGAGGATGAAGTGGGTATATTCTAGAATTTTATTCTTTTCTATCATAAGAAAATCAACTGGATTTTTTCTGTTAAAAAAGTACTATAGCTGTAATATAGTTCTCAGAAATGAGATTTTAAGGGAAGGTATATTATGAAACAGCTTATCAAAAGGCAGAATTTGTCTAACCAACTTTCTCACTACTTCCCTAGTAGAATGGAACAAAAGCAAAGATCCTCTGATGAACTCTTAAGAAAAACAGCAATAACCAGTCAGTTCTCAATGGAGGGACTTTTGTGGGATAAACCAACAGGGGCCCCTGACAGGACCTATGTTATTTTACATTTTTATTAAGACTCTGTTCAGCCCCTTTCTTAAGAGTATTGGAGACACTGTGGATAGTTTTTGGAGAAACATCAAGTTGATGTTCAAAGATCTTGAAGAACGGTTGGGAGAGGCGTGAATGAGACAAGAGGCATCACTACACTGTGGTGCAGAAACCCAATGAAATGATCCAGGAGCAGGTTTAGAGGATCTGAAGTACAAATTCATGCAGTGCACACGCTGCTGCACGTCCTGGCAGAGGATGTGATGGAGATGGAAAGAAGAGGCTTCAGAAAGGGGTTAGACAAATTTGCTGTGGATTGATATGCTGATAGTTATTATATAGGGTAATATGGGTTCAGCTTGTAATTTAGGAATCCCTAGGTTGTTGACGGGTGGGGAACTGTACTGGGGAAGGAAGAATACAAACTTTCTTGCTCATTTATCCTTGCAAATCTTACACAGAGGTCAACCCATGGGCATTGCTCACATAGCCACAAGCCAATGTGAGCTGACATCCCCAGTTTTTTTCAAACAGATCAGCATCTCAACAGAACTGGGTAAATCCAGATTAATGCAGACAGTAAGTTTTCACTGTTACTACACACTGCAATAGATGCAGTAATCTCTCTTTCATCGTATTACAGTTCCTGAGCAGGATATCAGTCACCTAAAAACCAAATGGATGTACAGAATCCATACCAGAAACCTTCAAAAGAGCCTTCTGCTCAGTGGTACAGGACATGCATGTGATTACTGCTCAACTGAAAGGCAGCTGTAAACTCTGACTGCAAATTAGCAAACATCTAATTAAGGTTGCAAGACTTTTAAGTAGGTATCTGATATTTCAGAACTGCAATTTGGTGTCACTGTTATATAAACAGAACCTTAAAGAAAATGCTTAAAGCTCTGCAATGATGAGGACTTGTTATGGGAATTGTCAGAATTGTGAGCTCTGGAAAGGAATTAAAATAGGGAGTAAAGCAGTGAAAAAGGAAAAAAAATACTCTAATTTCTTTTTGATTCAAGACTTGAAAGGGAAGTCTAAGAATTAAAGAAGGGGAAGGACTCCTGAAGAACCACTTCCTGCTGTCACAGGAGGGAATTAAAAAATCATCCATTTGTACAGCCCAATGCATAAAGCTTCCATAAGCACAAATCATGAGTCAGGATCTGATTAACATAACCTGATGCTAACACCCTTTCCAAATTGAATAAATGATTTGGAAGAATAGTTGACTTGTGTGTTTATTTCTCTCGCTGCCTGACTGTGTACCAAGTGCATGAGCCATAAAAGCAACATATGGGCAACTCTGCAGTGTAATACAACTCCTCAGAAGCTACAACCCTCAACTCCAGGTAAATCTCTCAGGCTTTCTTGATGACTGCACGTCTCTCAAATGCTCTGCAGCCTCAGCTGTGCAAGTCTTGTTAGTCTTGCTGTGCTGATAAAACAGATTTCAGGAAGGTGGTTACAGCTGAAAGACAGATTTAGTGATGACACAGTTCAAAAAGATGAGAAGCATTTTAACCAGAGGGGCAGAAGAGCGGGCATGCCTTTAGCATTATGCACCCAGTATCACAAGATAGACACGGCCCTGCCAAGGGAAGCTGGAAATGCAGCTCACTCGACTTTCTCATGTGTAAGCTGCATACAAAGTATTAGTGCCATGGTCAAATAAAACATCCTACCATTTTAGGCACATTGCCTAATTAGAGATCATTGTTATCTGAGAACACTGTTTTTGCAGCTGTCAGGAAATTAAATAACCCAAGGGTAACTTGGAATTAAATGAAGCTGTACAAACACATCGCCCAGCTCTGAAATCCTGACTCTGACAAGCAGCTCCCCTGCTTTCCAAGGGGCTGAACATCTAACGAGGGCACACAACTATCCTTTTCTATCATAGGGAAACACTACACTGGTCCTGGAGTGGCTGATGTGGTGGTCCTTTGGAGATTGAGAACTTGCAGATCCATACGTATGCACAGGCACAGCCTTCTCTCCACTTAAATAATCAACACCTTCTGAGGAAAGAGCTTCAGTACAAAGTGTCCAATAAGAGAGCAATCAAAGCCTGATGAAAGGAAGTTCTTACACAGAAACCCTTGCTTTCCTCTCATTTTCAACCAATTACTTCTCGCAATTCTTGTAACTTTAAACTCTGACAGCAATCTAAAAATGAAGCTGGTTACACTTCTACAGTGACTTTTTAAAAATTAAACAAAAAGGAGGAGTGCATTTCCAATGAGATTGGCCCAGTCATGTAAAATGCACAAAAATGTCCATAAAGTGCTTCTAGTGGCCTCTTTTCTTAGCTTTCTAATTGTGATTTCTGCTGTGAGGAACAAAAAAACTTCAGACTAATAGCAATAGTCTGAGTTTAAGAGCAAGGAGGTGAGTTCTTCCCAGGCCGGACACTGATTTAGCAATAAATGGCATTGCCCAAGAAAGTCAAAAGCACACTTCCCACCGGGGTGTGAGCGCAGAGAGGGTTAGTGACTCACTACAGACTGTTGGGAGGATCACTAGAAAACTGTGGCTTTACAGCAGTGTCTTAGGATAGATCCTAAAGCCTTTGGATACAGGGTAAATAAAGTCTGATTTTGAGATACAGACATGTAGACAGCAGTTTGGGCTTCTAGTTAAGGGAAAAACTGATCTGTCCCACAAAGTGTGTATGTGACTTGAAACCAGTCACTCACTCTCCTTTTATCAGTTTTTATCCTTTTTATTCTCGTATGTAGGAGGAAAAAAAAATAATTCTTACTTCACAGGGGTATCATAAGACAGGAAATATGAATACACTCCAAAACCAAATAATCATTATTATGTTTGGCTAAAAATGTGGAACATGGTAAGGTAGATTCCAAAAATAATCGTTATGTCCACTCTCACTGGAGAACCGGGTTAGGAAGACAAATCCAGGTTAGGCTCCAGTCTGCTCTCAGGAAATCAGGCTGCTTTCTTCCTTCCTCCTCATGGGATAATGCACCACTAATAATGAGCAAACCTGGAAAATCAAAACCAGATCCAAGCTCCAAAAGCTGGTGTTTGCTCATGAGAAGGAAGAAGGCAGCAGAAATTGGCTTTTTTTCTGTAGTGATAAGCAAAGGAAGATTAAAAGTTTGTCTCGAGATATATCCAGAGCATGGATACATCTGTCCTGCACAGGATTGCCTTCTGAGTGCACTGACTTCGATGCCCTCTCTGTGCCATGATCAAGAGCTGGGTCCTTCCCAACCTGTTGACCGCAGCTTTTTGCTCCCAGCCAGGAAAGTATTGCTCACGGCCAGCCTGTCCTCACCCACTGGCTGCTTCACGAGTGAATGGGCTCCACAGACAGAGAGAATGGAGGATTTTTGTCTCTGGTAATCAGGGGACAGGAACTGCAGAAATCAGCAGATTTCCCACTTCCTGACAAAACTTTCCCTGTGTTTCAAAAAACTCTTGGCAAAGGTTTTGCTCTGAGAATCTGCAAGCCGGGGGCGGGGAGGACCTAGCCCAGAGGAGCAGTTGAAGGCAATGCTGATGGCTCAGGTTACTGTTTCACTGAAAACCAAAAAGCATAGAAATAAAAGAAGATAAAAAAAAAAAAGAAACCAAAGCAGCTGGACCCACGTTTCCAGTTCTTTCTGTATTTTCAAACAAAATAGCACGAGGAATCCTTTTTTCCTACTTTTTTTTCAAAAAAATCCCATTACGGACAATATTTCATCAGACTGACAGAGCAGAGCAAATAATTACATTTCAAACAAGACTTGAAGATGGAGCTACTAAATTCCTAACTGTTGTATGACTGTAACCTTGAGGTTGTGAGACTTAATCCTGTGCAAGATTAAATACCAAGATATGAGACTTTTTAAAAGATTATGCAACTTTTTTCATAAGAGGGTGGGTTTTTTTCCACCATAATCTCCAATCTGTTCCACTCTAGAGATGATTTATTCAGTAGGGCTGCAAGTGTACCCATTGTAAAAGTGAATCCTGAAGGACAGAAGCTACCTCCATTATTATTTATCACAGCCCTTGCCTGTTACATTATCAAAACATTTCCACATGTATATAATTAATCTTTATAAGACCTGTTATGAGGTGACTTAATAGGATTATCCCTATTTTTCAGATGAGGAAACTGAGACACAATGAGAGACTTGTCCAAGGTCAAACAGACAAGCCTGTGGCAGACCTGCGACCTTCATCATGCTGCTCCAACTCCCTGTCTCTTCACTTTGCAACTGCAGCAGCAAAGGTTCGTTTGCCCAACAGGCAGCTCTTCCATGAATCCAAAAGAGACTTCCTGTGGCTGTCAGGCCAACAGCCTGAAGATGATAGTTGGTCAGTGGGTCACCATGGGCTTAATTACTGCATGGCAAGGAAAGAACATCCCCTCTTTGTTTTAATCGCACAAGAATTAGCTCACAGCATCAAGCCTCCCCTCAAAAGAGAATCACAGAATCACAGAATGTTGGGGATTGGAAGGGACCTCGAAAGATCATCCAGTCCAATCCCCCTGCCAGAGCAGGAACCTAAATGAGATCACACAGGAAGGCGTCCAGGCAGCTCTTGAATGTCTCCAGAGAAGGAGAGAACTGTTAGTCTGGAGTCAAACACATGCATCACTCAGTCTTTCCAGACTTAGACACGAGGAATTCAACTGATTCTAGTAAAACCCAAACAACTAGACACATTGAACTGGGATTATGAGAGCTAACCTTGATCCATCTTGGCTTTGGAGACTTTGTACCAGGGCTGGCAGAAAGCTGGAAAGGACTGATCACTGCACCAGAGGAAAATAAAGTGGGAGAAGTTTTAGGGCACAAAAACTTGCCACCTCTGCCCGAGAGCCTCTGTCTAGGTACAGACAGGATGGAAGTTTGTTTGGCTTTCCCTCCCAGGTCACTTGACCAGGAGGATCCTCCGAGCCTGCCACAAGACAAAAATTTTCTCACCTTAACAAACGTCTGCTGACCCTTGGGGAACCTGAGACATGGGTGCCTCCATCTCCTGCACCAAAGAGAAAATCTGGCAAATCTGATTAGAGACCAACCCTGGGGAGTGCCACGTATTTTGCAAGGGATTACCATGAAATAAATGTTTTCTCTGTCTGCAAGTGGTGAGAGACTGTTTTTTTGGAAGGTTACTGTAGTGTCACCATTGCTAGACTAAGGTCATACCATTTATGAGATGCCAAGGTGGAGGAAATCCGCTTCCTCATTAGGTCATGAACTTGAGAAAAGTACAGCTTGAAACTTCAAGTAGGTTCACAACTAGCAAAGTTTGGGAACTGAGGGATGAATGCTTCCAGCCTTGGGAAAAGGGGTTCATTTCTCTGCTGCATCACTGATCCCTCACAGCTCTCCCTGTGCTTCAGTTCTCAGCCTGTGACCAGGAGGTAACACCACTTCCTCATCTCTCACAAGGTGCTCCATACAAAATTCACTACAAAAGCAAAGTAAGATCACAAATCACAGTCCTACCAGCACTTAAAATATACAAATGCTTCAAAAGGTCTTACAGAGTATATTCAGCCTTGTACCCTCCTTGCCGTGGGGTGCACAGTTAGCTACCCCAACACATCTCCACCAAGCTGGCAGACTGTAGTTAGCTCCAGATACAAGCAGACAATGAAAGCCACCAACTCCCCTTAAGTCCTGCCTTAAAAACAAACAAACAAATAAATAAATAAATAAATAAAGCACCAGTGGATGCATGCAGATGCTCAAACGCTCTCTAGTGAAACAAATCAGCAGGGTTGCTATTTCTCTGTTGAGCTGCATCTTGCTTTTAGAGACCAACCTAAAATTTCAGTGAATCATTCTGTCATTTCAGCCAGAAAAGCTTTTTTAGGTCCTGCATTTATGAGAGCGGGTTGATAAGAGTGAGCCATGGTATCTATCTGCTCATCTATCTCAGGCTTTGGAAAGTGTTAGGAAGCAGCCAAGACGTAATAAATTTAAAGGAGGAAATCATGGCCAGTCAAGTGGTTCAGGAAGAGATGTCTGGGCTTTCTCACCACAGGCTGCAAAACAAAAATAGATAACAATACCCACCCGTCTGCTGGAGGAAACAGTGAAAAATATGTATTATTTATGCAGTATTTCTTTAAATACGAGCAAGCAGAGAAACTGGACCAAAGGACTTTACGTGGCAGGTTACAAACATAAGGAATAACATGCTCTGTCAAGATTTCCAAACCCACTCACATATGAGCTCTAAGAAGAAGCTAAAACGCTCCTTTCCCCAGGTGACACAAACCAGACCTTGGAATATTACATATTTCTCATCCTTCCCTCCCTTCCCCCAAAAGCTTTAACTACCAAACCCAACCATCTCTCGGGAGCAGGCAGAAATCCCATGTAATCACAGCCCCCAACATGCTTATCGATCTCTATCAGCATATATGCACTGCAGGAAAAACCTTCCCAACCAAGCATGTATTTCTTATTAGCCAGGACTCAAATCCTCATGTTTTTAATTTGAATTTAGGTCATTAATACCACATTACTTAAAAAAAAAAAAACCCAAAACCTGAAAACCACAGACACAGCATAGCCTGGCCAATACAGAGATCCGAAAGAGAGCGATTGTGCACGTGTTTAATAGAGAAAAACATCTTCTGCCTAGCAACCAGCAGGCTCTCCTGGCAGTCCAGGGGAAGGAATTCAGAGCTATAAATGTCAGCAAGCAAATTAAGCCACCGTGCCCGGGATACAAAGGCCTAGTCACTGGGCAATAAAAAAACAAAATTAAAGGAGAAATAGTTCTAGAGGAAATATTCAAAAAACCCAGATGCATCTGTTAGCTTGCTTGCCTCTGTATCTTCCAATAAAGGTACAGATTGCCCCCAGCTAGATGGGTTCTGTGTTTGCACTTATTTATAAGCTGATTTCTTGCCCATTTTATACACAGGATGAGAAAGAGGACAGTGAAAGCAATTTACCATTTTGATGTTATTGAAAAAGGGACTCACTGTAGTTCTAAAGCATATGATGGTCCTGAATCCAAGGTCAGATAGGGAACAGGTTGTCTGAGGAGGATGGCTATCAAAACAAAGCACTGCCACCAGGAGGGCTTTGTTTTATTTTTATCCTTTCTTTTTATTAGAATGAGGTCAACATTTTATGAATTCTGAAAAAAAAAAAAAATCTCTCTGCCACTTTAACTAGTTGAGATTTTTCAAATAGTTCAATTATTCTTAATGTACTTGGCAATTTATTGTGAGGTATGAACTGAGATTTGGAGCCTCCTCATTCTGGAAACTCTGTAAATGTGTGGATTTCTGGCCTTAGAGAAGTTACTAGCTATGTCAGGATGCCAAAGAAGGTTAAAAGAAGGGCTGTCATCTCCATCTTGCAGATGAACTTCTGTGGGGAGATGGAGTCTTGCTCTGTGTTCACACAGGGGATCTTCCCACTGCTGCTTCAGTACTGAAATCAAATTGCCCTTCTCTGGTTCCAAACCTAAGGTTCTGCTGACTGCAGTGACCTACATGAAACGCGCTGGTCTGTTCTACAAGGCAGAAGTCTAAATGGTCCATGGTGATGTGCTTCCCTCACTCACCCTCAATTTCCCTGAAACTGGAATCAGAATTTTTACCAGCTTGGAAATCACAAGGATTCACTCCTCCTTTGACCCCAGCATTTGGTTTCTTTTTCCCTTCTCTGATACCTTTTAAGTTCAGTGTCTACAGAGAAAGAGTGCACACAAGGGACACCAACCTAGTGCCAAGGCTGGGAAGGCAATCATCTCACCTTGAAAATGGCAGCAACTTGTTGCTTTACAATCTTCCATCTTCAGGACATATTCACCTGAGTGACAGATTGTCACAGACCTGATTTATGCAGATGTTCATGGAGCAACTCAGTAGCTGCCAAGGTTACAGAGGAGACTAGTTTAGGGCAGCAATAGGCTTGGGGCTGTCACCCCAAGAGAGAAAGAAGCCTTCTAACTCCATCCCGGGGAGGTACAGAGTGGATGTCAGGAAATACTTCTTCACTGAAAGGGTTCTCAGGCACTGGAACAGGCTGCCCTGGGAGGTGGTTGAGTCACCATCCCTGGAGGTGTTTCAAAGACAGCTAGATGGGGTGCTCAGAGATCTGGTTTAGTAGTGGACAGGTATGGTTGGACTCAATGATCTCAGAGGTCTTTTCCAACCAGGAGATTCTATGATTCTGTGATCCACTGCCCTGTCTCAAACAGTGAGACTCCTCTTTCCATCATAAATAGGGCAGAAACTCAAAAGTAGAACTTGTTGCCTTCTAGGTGTAGAGAGACTATCTTGCCATAGGAATGGTTAGAACAGAGGAGCTCCTTTTCCCTGAGCACACAGCCAGGTCCCAGTGGTGGTGATTCGGGGAAGGTCCTTACCAAACAGTCTGGCTTTGTTTCAAGTGGATGCAAGAGATGCTGACACAAAGAAATACCTGAGGGTAAACCGTAGCTATCTCTCACCTCCATACAAATGCACCAACTGACACAGATAACACTGGATGGGCTCTTCCTTCATTAGGCTTGTAGGGAATAAAGGTGGTTGAGGGAAAATGTTGGTTCTTCATTTCACACCGTGTTGTGCAATTAGAGAAGTGCTGTAAAATGGCAGGTTAGGTGGATGGCATTTCCTTGAAAACTACCCAAGGAGAGCTACTGCTAAACCTAGTAATGGACTTCCAAAAGAAAAAAGGATGAAGAGGACTGCAGACAAACCAGCTGGAGAGATCAGGAACAGAAAAAGGACAGTCAAAATAAACCAAGCTCCCCAAATTCCCCTCTACCTCCAATAAAAGGCTCTCTGGATATATGGTACAGCAGCTGTGAAGTGACAGTGCCACTAGAGGAACGTTGCTATCCCCAAACCCCGTTATTTTATTCAGATGGCATCTCCAGGACAGGATTGCAATGTCAGCAAACTGCTTCCCGATGCACATGCACAGGGTTTCCGAGAGCATGGCTATCCCCAAGTGTGCTGGAACGTGCTTTCCTTTCAGCATGTGAAAGCTAGAAGTGATGAATGCAGACTGCTGCGACCAGCAAGACCACAGGCTAAAAGCTGCCCAGGGATGGAGGGAGTCTGTCTTTGCTGCCCTTTGACAGGTGTATCTGCACCATGAACAGGCAGCTCCTGCTTTCAGTCAAGCCTTGGGGGAAAAAAGCAAACTGAACTAAAATATTCCTGTATTTCAGGGAGCAGCAGCCGCTCGGCTTTTCTGCCACGTGCTGGCTGCACAGCAGGTGATAAATGCAAGGATTTTACATGGCTGTTCAAGCACCCCAGTAGCTGAGACACTTGTCTTCACACAGGAGGGCCCATGGCCAAGCTCCTTCTGCTAATTCATCTCAGCATCAGCCAGGAAAAGAGCTTTCTGTGCACTGTCCCCATGCGTTATTTGCTGAATAAAATTCTTCCTCATTAACAGACCGAAGCCCAAGAAACAACCACTGGAACAAACAAGGTTCTGTGCAGATATAATCCCCACCTCACTGCTGGGGAATTAAAGCAAAGAATTAGGCTGTAGCCATTCCCTTCCAGCACGATGAATGCTTAAGCAGGTTACGGCTTTGCACTGCAGACGTTTTCTGGGGAGAAGAAATAATGACTTCTTTACCAGCCCAACTCACTCGCTACTCGCGGGGAAACAAGCCTGAGGATTATTTTTTGACAAAACAGTTGAGAATGATTGTTGCATGTCAGTACGTTTGAAGTGTTAACCTCAAGGATTGCTGAAAGTGCCAGTTATTTCTCCAGTCTATTCTTCTCCCTTCAATGCTGTTCGTGATATGCAGAAGGGGCCTGACTGACCAGAGAGATGCGAGCTAACAGGACTATCTTCTCACTGCTGCTGCAGCAAAAATTCATATAGGTGCCTGAGAAAGAAAGGTCCTAACTTTTCACACAGAAAAGTCTGCCCTTCCGAGATTTACATCGAGTTTGTTAAGCACTGGAAGAACAAAAGTGACCTGGAAAGGGAAAAACAGTCACTTGCTGTTGGACTTGCTAGTTAAACTGCTCACTAAAGGTGAAAATTGACCCTTGTAATTCTTGAGCTGAACCTGGTGCTTCTCTAGTCAGTTAAGAAGCAGCTGATGCACTTGAGGCAGATGTGATAGGTGCTGTTCTGAGGAAGGTGGGATGCTGCAGTCCTCTGAGATTTTGATCCGGTTCAAGGATACAAAGGCCAAGTGAGATTCCTGCTCCCAAGACATTTATAGCCAGACTGCGAGGGGAGCAGGGAGCAAAGCAGAGCCCTTTCACTGCTGCAAGACATCCTAGAGGGTAGATCCTGAATTCCTCCAGAGCATGAACACTTATGGTATATGGAAATAAGGAACAGGGATGGAGAAACAGTGGAGACTCAATGCATAGCTTCAGAGGAAGCTTTGGATGTGGTGGTGACAATTCAGAGAGGAGTACGGGCTGGATGCAAACACAAAGGGCGTGGGGGTTGTGTTAGCAGAGTCAGCAGGTTGCAGAGCACACAAGACTTGCTGTCAGATCATCACTTATTAGCAAAGAGCAGAGAAAATGTGATGAAGCTGCCAGCTCCATAACACCACTACGCATACTGGGTTTTGTACCTGGCTTTCATGCCATGCCATAGTAGAGGATGGCCATGGCATCTCCTTCCTTCCCTTGTGTTGCCTGGAAGGTGAACTTCTCTCCTACAAAATCCTGCTTTAACACCCCAACTGCATGCAGTGTATTTGAAAAAAATAAAATAAAATAAAATAAAATAAAATAAAATAAAATAAAATAAAATAATGAATAAAGGATGTTCTATGCTGCCAAAACCACAGCCCAACAGAAGTTACATGGGCACTGTAACCATCAGCAGTAAATTCACATGCCTACGAGAGCCAAGGTAACACAGTCAAAAGGGTCCAAGCAGAGAGGACTGCTGCTTTGAAGTGCAGCAGCACTGTCTGGTTCATAGAGATAACCCAGGGCACCAGTGGACAGACAGCTCCTCGAGGACACTGGTCTGGCTAGAACTGGGATTTGCTCCAAGTCCAACCAGTGGTGTACACAGTGCAACAGAATCCTCCACTGCTGATGAGCAAAACCGCTGCCTGCGCTTACCTTTGGTTCAAGCTGGAGTAATTTTCAGAGAGATAAATAGCAGTGTGGCTGCTAGAGGCTGTTTGGGGGTGGTTGCAATCCAAACCTGCCACAAGTGATTGAACTGAGGAATCTGCACTGTGCCAGCTGGGCAGAGAAATGAGTGCCATGGGTGTCAGACACAGAGATGTGATGCTGGAGATGAGTGTGTCCCTAGCAAGGCACATCTACAGGGACAACAGATTCCCTCCTGAGAATGGGAATGGATTTCTTGCTCAGCCACGTGCTGTGGCCCTTGGAGAAAACAAACAACTTTTCTCCTCCTTTGTTGAATTCTCTCTTAAAATTAATCTCTTAGAAGAAGGTTTTGCATCCTGCTATGATGACAAAACCAAATTTGAATCAATTTTACCCAGCTACCACCAATAATAAAAAAAAGCTGATAGTACCAATAGTAGTCAAATTTTTGTGCTTATGTCCCCGGAAAAAATGCAACAGGGGACAATGTGGCAGCAGAATTGTATGTCACCTCCTCTTTTGGGAGCAAAAGCAGAATATGTGACATACAATTTCAATCAAAGCCCACAACTCCCAAATACAAACAGCAATAGCTGTAAAGATCCCTTCACCTATTCTCAACCTAGTGATTACTTTATGAAAATCTTTATCACCACTCCAGTGTTCTAAAATGTAATAATTTATTCTATGTTTATGAGTAGTTCTGAAACTGAAAGGGGAATAATTCAGCAACACTACTGATTATAAAACTTTGACTCTATACTAAATATATATGGTATAGATTCTAATTTTCTCCTTAGGGTTTGGATATTACAAATCCATTGAATATTACAGTGTCACAAGTAGCTACTCGACAGTTAATTTCTATTCAGGAAGGAAATCCTCTTTTTTCATGTTTTAATGAATTTTCTCCAACCCAGTAAAATGTGTAGACTTTTAATTCCAACCACAGAAAGCAGAGATTGAACAAAAATAATAATAGCTGCACAACACTTCCTCATTCCACCACCTCAATAACACTGCTACAAACAAAACCTCCCCACATGATAAATGTTATTACAAACTATTTCCATCCACAAAGCCAAACCATCCTCTCCATCAGCACTCGCCCAACGCCAAGCGTCTGCAGCTCCCAAGCATATGCCAACCACCTTCTCTGATACACAGTTGACTCCACCTTTGACATGGGCAGGGACCTTCAGCCACCACGGGCAAAGATGACACATTTCTTACAGAGAGAGCTGGCTGTAAGAACAGGGGATAAATCACAGCTTTCAGTGATGAGGTAGAGGAGCTCGTTCACAGCTCCACAGCATTGTGATGGTTGTGGGGATGATACCAACCACTCATCTTCAAGTGCTCCTTTTAAAGAGAGAGGCTGGATCAACAAGCTGGAGACACAAGATGGGGTGTGCTTGTAGAGGTTTGGGGTTAAAGGCCAGCTCATTTTAATACAATGATATGCAGATGGTTTTGCTTTTTCAAATATGCTTAAGTTGCTCTTTAAGACTTGTGTGTGCTCTTCTCCAGGCATTAAAATATATTCATATTCCATGTGTGAAACACCCTGTACAGCACAGCAGCAAAGACAGCGTGCTTAAGTGATCAAAGCACCTTTCATAGCTGCACTGCTAGCACTGACAAACAGACCTGTTTTACAAACACTTTGGTTTATAATCTCAGTAAAAGGTGTTTTCTTCCTCCACCCCCAGGCTGGATACCGAAGTGGCACACGCAGATGCTTACCTAGGAAGCCCTCTTCATCCACAATGATGGTGTAGTCCTCTGGGGTTTCTGTGAGGCTGAAGAACTTGCACCTGGCAAAGGCAAACAGCAGGAGAACATGATTAGCCACTGGACTGAGTGGAGCCTGGTCTTCCACCTAAAATAGAGGTCCTTTCCCACCCAAGCTGTGCTGGAAGAAAGAGCCACGGTCTGGTGTGTATGGAGAGGCCTGAGGCATTAACAGACCTGGATTTTATTCCTGGCTCAGCCACTCAACTGTGTGACCCACATTCCCTGCTGCCTGCCTATGCACAATGGAGCTGGTAAAACACTTACTATTTTTATGACTTAGTTCTTAGTTACTTTTCTTAATGATCACATCCCTTCAGGCTTCCTGTCACAGCCCAGGACCTGCTGTATTGCACTGAAAGAGCAAATGTCTTCACTCACCAACTGATCACTCCAGCGCCCTCCAAAAGCCTTCCCATGATTCACACACGCATCCCTCTTCCCTATTTACCCACTGAAGCTTCTTGCCTCGTCAAGGTTTGACATCTAATCTCTCAACCAAGTCCCAGTATCTCCTCTTACTGCTTCAGAGGCTTATCCCACCAGCAGACAGCATCCCAATTCTCTTTGCTGGTCTCTGCCCCTTCCGTGGGGAGCTACAGGTGAAGAGACAAGTGGCAGCAGCCACAAGCCACAACAACCACAAGGTTGAGCTTCCCCCCACTCCATCTCCCGTTGCCTCTGTTCTTCTCTGTGCTCATCTTTGACACCGCAGGCCACGTGCGGCACAGCCTTGGTATCTCATTCAGCACTGAGCACAATGTCACCTCTAATGCGAGATACAAAACAAATGTGACATGGGATCCTTCCACTACAGACACACAAACAAAAAACCCTCAGCCTTAAGGTTTAACACCACATATAGTTGATTTTTTTTTTTTTTTCTCCTGACACATCAACATATGTACAACAACATCTACTAAAAGAAACTATGGGCACAGGGCTGGCCGGCTCCCCAGTCCATGCAGGGCTCCTGGCCCCTCTGGGATCATGCTGGAGCACATGGACTGTGTTTGCCACCCAAGCCTCAAGAGAAATGTTTCCCTCTGGGAAGCAAAATTAGGTGCCAAAGGAAGAGCCTGTGTCTATAAGGACCGAAGAGCAGGATTTTGCAGTTACACTGTAATACTATCAGATTCACCTGAGGCCACCTACAGAAAATATTTGAAATACTGGAAAAAGAAAGATTGTTCTTAAGGCCCCCAAATTTCACAGTGTGTTCACAGTATCATTTCTGCATGGAGCACAGTTCTGCAGGAGTCAGAAACCAGGGACTACCAGGGCTTCTCAGCATTGCTGAGCATCTGTGTCCCAAACCTCCAGGACTTCTCAATGCCAGGAACCTCACACTAGTGGCTCAAGACATCAAAAATGGAAACATCCACTTGATAGAGAATCAGACTAAAAACTGGCTTGAGCATTCTTTTGACTGGCTGAAAAGAACAAGGATTGCAGCTATCCCATCCAAAAACAACAAGGAGAAAAATGAGATGGCTGCTGCCCTCCCCCTCACCTCATCAGGAAAACCAGGAGAATCAACATGCAACTCTTAGTGATCTGCCATGTAACCAACAGGATTTCATGTAAATGGAAAGTATTTGACAACCTGCCTTTGGAGACTTGTCCTGTTTTCCTGGAAGCATCCGTCACAACAATCTAGCATGACACTCTCCCTCCTAGCACAGACGTCCCACTAGAAAATGCAGAAGTGGCCCCACCACAACACAAACCACAACTTAATTATTTTGTGTCATTGGTAATAGCTACTGTGACAGCCACATTTACTAACTCAACTCTCTCCAGGAATAGTGCCAAGAGAAGCAGAAAACAGTAACAGCCCATTTTTTTTACTCTTACTTCTTAACTGCACAAGGATGTAACCTGTGTGATGGGTGATCCAATAAAAAGGACTTCTGGGATGCTGCTCCAGGTGGCTCCTGGGAGGTATAAACACTTGTGATTTCGTAGATGAATTCCCTGGAGAAGTCACTGAAATAAAATTCTTTGCTACTACTACTTGACTGAGCAACATGCATGCTGACCAGGGAGAAGCTAGTCATCTTAAAGGAGGAACCATTAATATTTAAAAATCAATCAATCAATCAATCAATCTTTCTTGATCTGCAATGGCATTTATGGAGGAATTTTGTTCCAGAACAGTAATACACGTTTGTGTGCACACATTGACCCCAGCAGTGAAAGTATGATTGTGACAGGTGCCATTTGCTTAGCACACATCTAAAAGTGATGGTATTTAAGGGATATGTACAGATGAAATCCCATAATTGCTGGCTCAGAATGCCTGTCAAAACCTTGCATCTTCATACACCAGCTCAAAGCCCAATCCCCACCTCACTGCAATGCTGGAAAAGGTCAGCAGCATAGAGTCATCTCAATTTAACAGCAAAGTCTTTTCAACAGCACAGAGAGGACCAGTAGTTCTTGTCATATACATTCACTTTTGCATTATTTTTCCCAAAGAAAAGATGAAAAATTGGAATTGCAAACACTGTGTGATAAAATACAACATGGAAAATTTTCTTACCATTGCATGCTGCCAAAACTCAAGTCCTCACCCTAAAACCTGTGCCTCAGCATTGAGGCATATATAAAGATCTACTTCCACTGTGAACACAACTCAAAAATCATGTCTTGAATCATCAATGACAGAAGGAACTCAACACCATATTTCGCTCCAGCACTATACTACACATCTCTTCTACTGAAGTTATTCCAATCACTTCTCTTTCCTCTTACACCAGTTCTCAATAAGCTCAATGCCAACAGCATCTTCTATTATCACATCAAAGCCAAGAAAGGAAAATAATTGCTCTTTAATAATTTTGAGACATCAGGCAAACAGTATTTCTCTAAGTACGTGTGGAAAGCGTGTATGTAAGAAAACAGTATTTTTAGATTCCTAATAGCCAAAGCTCGGATAGATTCTTCTGGATTTCTGCCTTCTTTGTGTTTCGGCACATTTCCACTTCAGCACTGTTGCTGACTTCGACTGCCTGACAACATATGTCTTTTTCTGGCAACGCAGCAAATGTAGACCAGCCTATTATTAGATTAGATCTTTGAAACTGCAGAGCTTACACTGTGTATGGAAGTAATACCCAAGCTTGCGCAGAGCAGGAAAGCATGTGTAGGATGCAGCAACAGCATCATTTCAGTTTGCAAACAGCACTCAGGTCTCCATGGGAGAAGCAAGCAGGCAGGAAAGCGTTCTGGTGGGCCTCACCTGCAGGTCCACACCAGAAGCGTCTCCTCAAGACGTGTGGTCCTCAGACCTGCCTAGATCACAGGGGTGATAATACTGGAACGAACGCGACTTCCATCGGGTCTGGGTCATGCAGGAAGCACATGTTTGTGGGAATACAACTACGGTTCATTTGGAAGTTCAGCAGAGATGATGGCCTTGAAGGAAGCTGCAAGTCCTATCTGCTCATTTATAAGGAAATTACTTAGTTAATTGTTGCCTAGGCAGAGTAAAATGCTGCAGAGCTGTTTGTTCTATGGATCCTTCCCAGAAGCAGGTGGGCGACTGACCTCCCCACATGTCAAGAACTGTGGCCAAATGCCATTCAAGAGCAATGTCATGTCTAAAAGGCATTCAAATGCAAAGTCTGGAGGTAACCCAAAAGTTTGCAAAGAAGCAGCAGGAAAAAGTTGATCTGACTGAATATGAAAAACATACTTTGTTGGGTTTTATTCCAGGCTTTCTCATTTTAGATGAGAAGGGATTTGTATGCTTTACTCCAACCATTATCATGATAATATATATTCTTAGTATAGAAAGACAGTCTCATGCTAATCATCTAATTCTTGGTGATCTTAACTTCTTTGCAGTTTTATCAATAATGACAAGGGGTGGATTCTAGTTCAACATGTTGTGAAATGTATTTAGGAAAGCAGTAAAGAACACTTATGTTGTTAATGCATTTTGACATATTTGTGTAACATGTTAAGTACTTGACACCATCTAATTACAAGACTATACAGTCAAATGGCACTGAAAATTGCAAACAGTGAAATTGCTGGTGTTTTCTAAACAGCGTATTTGTTTGTTTGCCAAAACACTTTGATATCTTCCTGGTGAGACTGATAAAACACAGCTTAGTTGAAATCCAAAGGCAAAAAAAACCCCCAAAACTCTTTGCAATAGGTGTCAGTTGACTTTCCACTCAATGCTCAGATCAGAAAGTGGTGGGTTCATCTTTCTTACAGTAGCTTAATTCTGCAGCCTGATATTAGAAGGCTGCTACCTTGTTAAAAGGAGCATTATTGCTCGTATGAGCTGTTTAAACAAACTCTGCACTGCTGTCCCTACCAAGGGAAACACTAAAGATTTCACAGGACTGTTGGAAACGGTCAAAGGACAGCGGCAACATTCCTTCCAGTCCTTAGCTGAGCTCAGACCTGGGACGGAGACATTAGCAAATACAATCAGAGACCGCCTAAAGAGTCACCGTGATAGCAGAGTTTGGTTCATTACAGAAAGTTAATCATTTTCAAAACCAACCCAGAGCAAAACTAACAGCTTTGTGGCCAAGGAAAGCAGTATTCACAAACAGACAGAAATTCAGAGAAGCCTCACAGCCTGTGCTTTGCCAAAACTTCCACCATGATAACCATGACGGTCTGGTCTGATCCATAATAATAATAATAATGATGACAGTTTAAGCTACAGATTACATCGTGTAAAGTTAAAAGGGGGGGACCCCTTCAGTCAGCCCCTCTCCTTGCTACTTTTGTGTAGTTGGGGAAGTTATTTAAGTCTTTATTTAAGACTTTGAGAGAACTGGGAGCAGAAAAACAGAAAAATTATCAGCACCCTGAAAGAACAGAAATCAAGATGAAACACAAAAAGGATGATGTGCAATACAGAAAATAAATAAATAGATGTAGATGTGCTGAAGAAGATCCTGATCTTCGGTACAGTTTACTGATAAAGCCAGGACACATCGCAAAAATGAATAAAGACTATTAAAAAAAGAGTCAGCTGGGTATCTGCTGTATTTGCCTTCATTAAACCAGTATCAAACTGTGGTCCAAGTCTTCATCAGAACAGTTCCATGTGGTCTGGACTGCAAGAGGCCATGCAAATCAAATGACTGCTGCAAATGAAAGATTAGCAGTAGCTTGAAACACTACCAACGAGTAATTCTGATACGAGTTCTATTTCTCTGGAGTCAGACTTGGTCAGTCCAGACTTCCCAAGCTGCAGATTAAACAAAGTTACAATATTCAACATAACCACAGGAGATTTTTTGTTGTTGTTCTATAAACACACACTTGGAGTTTATTTTGTATGCAAAGCCCAAGCCACGATGCTTTCACTAGTCAAAGCACAGCATTTGCAGTATTGCTTTCTAAAACTGTTACTTGGGATACTAAAACATATCTTCCCTTCATTTGTCATGACATTTTTTTAATATTTCCTAAAAAAAAACAATTAGAAAGTAACATGGAACTTGGCTGGTTTATTTTTCCCCCCTTTCAATACACTTCCACCATCGTATTTAGGAAGATTCTGTAAGAAAATCTGTTTTATCTCAACTTATGTGGAGAAACAAATTCTTGCCAAATGTGAAGAGTGAAGCCAAAACTGCACTGAAGTTGTAGTAAGAAAATACACCACATGAAAAAACTAAAGCGTGCTACATGCTGGAATGGAGTGGAAAGCTCAGCTTAATGAAGAAAACTATGTAAGGGAGATGAAAAGGTCTGAGTCCACCCAAGTGCAGCTCCATCATTAAGCCATTCCATCTGATGAATGTGAACGATGCTGGTTTCCCATCCCAGCATGACTTCCAACAGGCAAAGAGTCTGTGGTGCTCAGCAGAGATGTACTGCAGGAAAGAGAAATGCAGTTTAAGACCATGCAAGTGTTACTGTGCTCATCTGTTATTCATCCATTGAAGGAGACAAATACAGAGATTTTTGGGGGTGTGGGGTTTTGTTTTGTTTTTATGAACTCACTGAGAACAATACACAAACCAATGACTTTAGGAATGGACATACTGAAGTTAACTCATCTTCTACACACAAGACTTGTCCTGGGCATGAGTCTGTAGAATAATTTACTGACCTGATGTAATTAAAAGTTATTCTTAGCACAGATTTTTCTTCCCAGGTCATAAATTACTTCAAGCGAGCTCTGCTGTGCAATTTTTACTTAGAACGTCACCAGTCGCCACCTACACTAGTGAATGGGGCTGAATCAAAAACCTGGATCTGAACTTCACTGCTCTGGCCAGTGTCCAGATGACGCAAGTGCCAGGTGCTTGTCTGGAGTCCTTCCTTCCACACGCTGAGAAAAGTCACCCAGTTACCTCCAAATGGCTCACTTGCACTTTGAGACTCCAGTCTGCAAGGCATCATGTAAACATCCTCAAAGATAAGGGTGCAAAGAACAAGGTCAGGGACCTGCAGCAGATCCTCACCCATGTTGCACCTGACTTCACACAACCACAGGGTGTTATTCTTTAGGTTTTAGCATTTTACTGGGTATTTAGCAGTACTGGATACTGGTGCTCATGAGGATTTGGTGGATACAATCTGTCTGAAAGACTATCTGGTGCTCAGAGAGGAAGCAGCGCTTGGTTGAAAAACAAACAAAAAAAATCAGTTATACCAAAATAATTTCAATTTTCCTGAAGTAACCTAAAAAAATTAATTATTTTTTAAAAAGGAAAATGGAATTCCCTCACCTCTACTTCTCATTTAATTTTGTTTTGTCGTCTCTGCCATTCTGCTTCCCAAAAAGGGGCAACAGAAGTTGTGGGAAGAAGTTCTTGGTAAATCAAAACTAGGAAATAACTTTTTATAGTTTAAAGTCGAAACACTTCCTTTTAGTTTGAACTGAAATAAAGAATTTCATGCCAGCAACAAACATTTCACAGAAGACACTATTTCATTTTGACATAACTGTGCCCCACAAGTCTTAATTCCATAAATAATCTTTACCAGTTAATGCCTCTGCTCAGGAGACGTTTATCTTGATGCAGCAAATGACAAGGGGGATGGAAGAAACCATTTTTACTGTCTGCTTAAGTAGGGAACACAGCAAGGCAGGAGAGAGGGCTGGAGGAGGGCAGAGATGAGAGGAAAGACATGCATTCACTTAGGTTTCACTTTCCCAAATATGATTCGAACTTTCTAGATTTATTGTGGAGAAAAAAAATTCAGGTGTCAGAGTGGTGATGGAACTAGCTGCTTTTCTGCTTGAAAGCAGACATCTCTCCACACTCTAACCACTGGAGACAGGAAACAGAGAATTACTACAGCATTCATCTTCTGTTATTCTCACAAAGTTTGAAAGCTGTTGCTTAATACTGCCTGCGAGGTACCAGTTTTCTTTCCTGTCACCACACAGGATTCTGAGCCCAAATTCATTGGCATATGGGTGAACATGAACAGAGTGTACTGTGTATCTCTGACCCTTGACTCTATGGAAAACATCACCATGTTTGTTTGTAGGGAAGCACAGTCATTGAGTCAGTAACAAGTGGTCCTTCTCACTCAAAATAATTTCCTATTTTTCTCATAACACAAATTTGGCAACTTCAAGTTCAGCAAGAATAATAATTATCAGCTGATTTTGCCTACCTGCCTAGAAGTCAAAGTCACTAGGCTGCTCTGATAAGGTGTATTGGGTTTGCGTGGCAAGGTTTTGGTAGCAGGGGGGCATAGGGGTGGCTTCTGTGAGAAGCTGCCAGAAGCTTCTCCCCCATGTCCCACACAGCCAGTGCCACCAGTTCCAAGACAGACCCAGCACTGGCCAAGGCTGAGCCCATCAGTAACACCTCTGTGATAACATAATTAAGGAAAAAAAGGGGTAGATTTAGTAAAAAGCTTAACTACAGGTTTATGGAAAGCTGGCTGGGGTCAACCCACCACATAAGGGCAGGCAGCAGGCAAAGTTAAAGCCACAGCTTCCCTCACACCTTGGGTGTGTGTGGCGCAAGGCAGTGGCAACTGGGTGTCCCGCGACAGCTACACTTGGTAACTGTGCAGGGTCTTTGGTGGGACACCTGCTATTCACCCCAGGAACATCCTGGTCTGCATGCAGAGCTGCTTGGCACCTGGGTGATGAGCACTGGGCACCTGCCTGGGGTCAGCATGGGTTATGGCAAAAGCCTTTTTACAGCTCTGGTTCTACAGAGCTCAAGGCAAACTGAGCACAGCTCCATCTCCTGATGTTAAAATCAGCTTTAAAAGGCTTGCTGTTGAGTCTCTGAGGAGTATTTCACAACAGGCCTTGCAGAGCCATTGGAGCTGACGTGCCTGGAGAGTTCCCCTGGCTGAGGAGCCTCAGGACATGGGCCAGGCACGGGGCAATGCTGAGCACACCGAGCGTGCACTGTGAGAGTCATGAGGTGTGAGACAAGTCCAGCTACTCAACGCTTCCCAAGTCACCATTCATCTTCTGCTGCCCCTTTTTACCACATGGTCCATAGATTCCTACCGATTTCGATGGCCTTACCTGACTCTGAGTAAACACTGACAGGGTGACAGTCTGTTTGCACGGCAGGAGCAGCACTGAGGCGTGTTTGCAGCAGAGGCAGGTACAGGGTGTCAGTGCTGTCCCTGATTCGTGAGTGCTCCCAGGATCTGTTAACCCAAGTCAGGGCTGATGTTGACCTTTCACTAGAATGGGCCTCCCCTTGGCTTGACTACAGCCCTGCTTGCAACTTAAGGAGTTCTACTTGCAATGTAAGAGGAAATTAAGTGAATTGAAGCCAAGAAGTTTAGTGAATCCTGTCTTCATGAGCTCATGGCTTTCCAGTTATTGGGATATTTAAGCAAAACCCAGTTGTAGGAACAAGTGTTGTGTAGAGATGGTTTTGGGTCACTAAACACTCTACATTCCCCAAAAAGCAAAGTGCCTAAAGAAAGTAGGTTTTTGTTCTGAGCACTGAAAACACAGATGAATAAATCTGCTTCCTCCAGCTGTCACTGTTGATTAACCTGTATCATCTTATAGAGACTCAACTTGAAAAAGTGAACTTTCAGGGAAAGCCATCTAATGCAAATTTAAATCTGGGAGGAAAACAAAACAAAAAAAAATAAGAAACTTGCAGTGTTCACAGAAATATAACAAAAAAGAGCCCAGGATATATTAACATGTTTTTCTGAGTTAAAAAGAAGCCACAGAAACATGTGTTTTGTCCGTGCAATTCACTGAATGTAGCCCAGTTAGCGGTTTGCACCAACTCTCTCCCTAATTCTTCTGACTTTCATCAAACTCAACACCAGCTTCACACAATATAAAATGGACAAAGACCAAAAGCAGAGGATATTTTTCTTTACAGAAATCTCCCTTTAACTGTATTCTCTGAAAGAACAGCAGTAGTGTGTCTCTATCACACAAGACTCCAATTAGGATTGTCTCGCTCTGTGTTAAGCTCTTCACTGGGCACGTATCTGTAGCTCCTGCTAACACGATGCAGAGCCACAGAGGACTACCAGGGAGCTGAGCAGTCCCATAAAGCCACAGGCTGATAAAGAATTATTCACCACTCTCATGTCGAAAGGAAATGCTTGGAGACCTGGTACTAGATAAAATGAACAAAAGTCAAGCTACTGCAGAAGGTGATCCACAGCACAAGTAAAAATGCCAGACCCACATCTCTGCCTTCAGCAGGTCTCTCCAGGAGCCAGAGCAGCATGGCACACCAGTGATATTAAGAATCACAGACTGGTGGGGGTTGGAAGGGACCTCAGGAGATCATCCAGTCCAACCTTTTTCCCTACACCAGGTTGCACAGGAAAGTGTCCAGGTGGGTTTGAACATCTCCAGAGATGGAGACTCCACACCCTCTCTGGGCAGCCTGTCCCAGGGCTCCGGCACCCTCACAGGAAAGAATTTTTTCCTTAAGTTTGTCTGGAACTTCCAGTGTTCCAGTTTGTGCCTACTGCCCCTTGTCCTGTCACTGGGCACCACCGAGAAGAGCCCGGCCGCCCCCACACTTCAGATATTTATAGACACTGATCAGATCCCCTCCCCTGCTCTTCTCCAGGCTGAACAGTCCCAGCTCTCTCAGCCTCTCCTCCTAAGGCAGATGCTCCAAGAGCCTGAAACGTGGACTGGCCACGGCCATACTGAGCACTGGTGAGGTGCTGTCTATGCCACGCTGACCTGCTGTAACCATAATAACCATTAACGTGCAGGAGGAGCAAGGACACCTCCTCTCAGCCCAGAGCACTTTAGGGACAACAGAAAACTGCCCACAGGGCCTCTGTGTCCATTCTCCTCTGTTAACCTCAAACCTGTATTTAAACAGATTTTCCCACTTCTGCCTCTCCCCGAAGATTTTTATTAGGAACAACTGTGAGAAGGGACTAAGACCCTCGCAGCGTGAATAGCGTCACAGCCCTCAGGCCCAAGAGACAAGAGAGCAGCCAGTAAGAGAAATATTCAAAAGATAAAGTAGCCTTAGATAACACATTCCTCCAGTCAACACAGCCAGCAACATGGGGACAGCCATGAAACAGGCTGTAAGCACTAAGCCAGCTCCTGTTTTAGAAGTGAAGCACCCCAAGACTGGTTGGATTTCCTGGTGGGACAGAAGCAGTTCTTTCCCAGTGTGAAGGTTACAGGATCCAGTCCCAAAGGCTGCAGGCACATCTCCATGCATGAGGAGGTGAGCGAGGGAGGCTGTGGGCAGACCTAAGCCTACACAGCAGCAAGGGAAGGTCTCTTCCCTTTAGGCAAATCCATAAATTACATCAGGAATTATTTTAGTCTGCTAATTTAGACGGCAATATCTTTGGATTTGCAAACAGGAAAATGAGACAAGACTCTTATCCACTTAAAACCAAACAAAAACCAACCCACACCATAATTGGCAGAGTTATGTTACTACCTCCAGAGAGTCCCATCTAACACCTTGCTCCATCCTGGTCCTACAGGCCAGTCAGTTTCCATTTGTGATGGAGGTCTAAAATCATCCCTGTTGAGAAGTGTGGGGATATAAAACCTAACCAAGCCTCATCATATTCTCATTTATTGTGCTAATGGGAACTAAATGAGCATCTCGGGCATCACTTTGCTTATGTTTTATTGCTCTTCTTCCTCCAGCTTTTTGTTTCTGAACCAACATATCAGAAACAAAGCAACAGTAAAAATGTTTGAATCCCCAAACTTGCAAAAATAATAAAATTATTTGCAAAGATGAAACTACTGTCTGATGCAAAGTGCAGTGCTGCCTGTACTAATTTCCTTCTCCGAGGACGATGGTAGAAGTGTTTACCACTTCTTATTCAAGTCCTTTAATTTGTTCCTTTTGGTTTGATGCCCCCCAAAGCATCTTTAACAATATCATCTACAGTTTTATCATTGTTAATGATAGAAAATTGATTTTTCAAATCTTCATAAAGGGTCAATGAATGTTTACATCGAAGTGGCAAGAGCTCTTTGCTTTGGGAGAGAATGCTGTGATCAGATCTCTGAAGTTGGAGCAGTAAATAAAAAGGAAGCTTAGTTTGTGTGCATTGGAAAAGGATTCATTTGTTATCTAACAATTAACTAATTGATCCAGACACACCTTTTCCTCTTCTCTCTTTGCTATCCCAGCCTGCTAATACTCTTAAAAGCCCATCTATTGCAAGCCAACTTATCCACACAAGAGATGTAAAAGTAATTCTTTCCATTTGAAATAGCCCATCGTTTATTTAAGCAGAAGGCAACTATGCTTTAAAAACTCTTTTTTACAGCACTAACAGTATCCCCTGATCACTGTCAGAGCCCAACTTACTTTCAGCACAAGAGAGAGGTGGAGTATAACACAGAATTTCCCTTAACCACAAAATTATCTTCTACAAATCAGAAACTGAACTGAGAAACACATTACAGATGTGGGTGTGGGACCTAGGGTTTCCAGTTGAAAACAAAGCATGATTTAATGTACAATAAAAGCTTGTGAATAGATTTTACCAATTGGATCCAGAAGGATTATCCTATGAGGACAATGCAAATGCTGTAAGCCCTGTTTCCTTTCCCCTTCCAAACCAGGCACTATACAACAGCACTGACAAGTTTGATTCTCTCTTATATTACTCCTTTAATGCCCTCTGCTGCAGAATATTGACTTTGAAATCCTACCAACAATGAAATACAATTGAGTTTTCATAAGTGCAATGCTGCTGCACATCCAAACCCAAATATTTGGGGTACATAGTAGCTATTATTGTGTTCAGCCAAAACCCAATGATTATTTTGTGGACAGCACTGAAAAACACAGACTGCAGAGCATATGCTTTTTATTTCAAAGATGGGAGAAACCCAGGCTCAATCCAACGGGGGCAAGAGGTTCTTATGATAGTGCTCCAAGACACAAAAGAAGGAGGAAGAAACAGCAAAACTGCTGTGGACTGGAATTGATGAACTTGTTTCCCTGCAGGAACCATAAACACAATTTTCCCAGCATGGGACATAATATTCTCCCACAAATTACTAAAATATATTTCCAGAGCTCAATATAGAAAGCTAGATGCACAAGAAATGTTTGCAGCTTCAATGCAGGCAGTAATTGAGAACATGTGTGGCAGGGGGATTGATGGGGGAGGAGGAGAGAGAGCAAGCTGTACTCCATCGGAATGGAGCAGCAGGAGGAACACATTTTAGTCCTCATCATTTTCAAAGAGCTTCCATTTGCAAGCAGGTCCAAAACCTCGCATTGAACTCCATCCGAGGGGGAACGCTGTCCGGAAGTCTGCATGTCAAACCCAAATTTAATGCACATTAACAATTTAAGACCCATTGTTGAGCCTGAAGTAACAAAAAAACCCCACGTTTCATCAACTTTCCTTTAAGCACAGAAAATGGGTTTAGTTTCTGGTATGAAATGAAGGACACATTTACAGGAAAAGCTACCTTGGACTCCTCTCATTCTCCCAGGCTCTGCTTTTGGGTCCTACCCAACGTGGGTATTAACTAGTCCAGCAATGACAAGAAAAGCTGTATTTCTCTATATTCAACCTGACATTATGTGCAAAATAGTGCTGTAGGTGTGCCTGTGACCAGCTTCCCATGAACCTGTAGTTAAGGTGTTTACCAAATCCACCACACTCAGAGGGACTGAAAGGAAGCTTCATCCTGGGAAAGAAAGCTGGGGAGGGACTTTTCATAAGGGCAGTTAATAACAAAACAAGGGGAAATGGCTTTAAGCTGAAAGAGGGGAGGTTTAGATTAGACATTAGGAAGAAGTTCTTCACTGTGAGGGTGGTCAGACACTGGAACAGGTTGCCCAGAGAAGCTGTGGCTGCTCCTCCCTGGAAGTGTTCTCGGCCAGGTTGGATGAGGCTTTGAGCAACCTGGTCTAGTGGAAGGTGTCCCTGCTGCTGGCAGGGGGGTTGGAACTGGATGAGCTTTAAGGTCCCTTCCAACCCAAACCATTCTATGATTCTATGATCCTTCGCTAATGAAGCAAAAGGAAGCTGCTCTTGTGCCAATTCGCTCTCATTTTTTGGATAAAGTTCCCTCTGGTTTCAACAGGGTGTGTAGCAGGTTATTTTGGGGTTGTTTTTTTTTTTTTTTTTTTTTTAAGTCAACACTGACAACCCACAAAGTTTCAGTCCTGGAAATGCCAGCCAGTATTATTTTTAACAATGCTCTTCCAAAATGCTTTCTAAATTGGTCTCTTCAGGCTGCAAAGGAAGAGCCCACGGTAAAGGCAGAAGCATCAAACTTCTTCCCAGGCCCACCAGACTCAAGAAAAACATGAGAAATTCCTCAGCAAGTGAGAATTACAGGGCTCAGATTTGAATTCTGTAGTTTCTGACTATTGCCCCTGAAATCCAGCTGCCAGATCAACATTCAAAACAAAAGCCAGAGCTCCTGGAAAAGTGAAGTCCACTGATAATGAAGAGTGGGTCACTGTTTGGGTCAGTAAGAGGATCATGGCCAGTTTTCCACAATCCCATAGACATTTCTTGTTGCTCGGTCACTCTGAAGGAACATTACAGCTACTCCATAGGGACTGTCTCAGATCTCTGCAGGGCCACCAGCGTGAAAGGTGTCAAATAAGCTCAAAAGCAGCTTTTTTGTGGATTTTTTTTTGTTTGTTTTTGATCCTTTCAGAGTTTCAGCACAAGAACTCCCTTGTGCTCTCTATACAGCACCTAGCACAATGAGGCTCAGACATTGCTAGGGAGCACATGACACACAAGTGTGCATTAGGAACACTGGTTTGTAAGGCTGTTAGGTTTGCTGGGTTATGAGAAAACAGCTGCTTAGAGCCAAAGATTCATAAACTCAATTTCCACCTAAAGATCTTCTAGTGCCTGGTGACTAAGTAATAAGATGGCAGGTGAAATATAAAGTTAATAAATGGAAATTAATGCATACTGGGGGAAAATAATTTAAATTCTGAATGAAGAATGACAGGCTCTAAATGAGCTATTACCACTCAGAAAAGAGATTTTGGAGTCACCATGGGTTGTTCTCCAAAAGGGTCAAGGCTTTCAAAGAAGCTGAGAGAACAGGAGTAACCAGGCAGGGAAGTGAAAACATCTCATTACCCCAAAGCACAAATCCAGCACAAACCCAGTTGCCAAGTACTTCATGATCAAACCATCCCAAGACTATCAAATGGGTTGGAATTCAGTTGGAATAAACACAAAGAAGGGGCCAAGGGTGATCCAAGGTGTGGAAAACCAAACAGATGAGAAGCATCCAACTGAAAGAAGCAATGGCTCAGTGTGGGATTATGGGAGAAGTTATTAGGGCCAAGGTGATTAAAGAAGAATAAGTCACTGTCTGACAATGTGTGAAAGTGGAACAGGCAATGAAGCGATCTGAGAGCACAAAGTTTTCAGTTTAAAAACCTGCATGAGTGGGTACCTGAGAGAGAGATGGACAGACAGTAACATAAAAGCCAATACAGGCAGGGAAGAGATGGGCTCAAGGAAGAAGAGTTCATTGGTGAACATGGTGCCCTGATGAAATCTTCCTTTGAGGACATCTCTCACATTTCTGGCTCAGGGAGGATGCTCCAGGATATGTAGACAGATCCTGTGTAGGTTCTCCAAGCAGCACAATCAGCACTATGGGAGACACAGCACAGGGTGAGATGGCTCTGTGCTTTGACCAACCTTGTATTCCAAAGGATAGCTGGGCTCAAAGCAAGGGTGAGACAGGAAGATACAGCACAAATTAAAAACCTGCAGGTCTCAAGATCTCTCTTTTTTTTTTTTTTTTCCCTTCCACTTTAGGGATGTACTTATGCAATTCTGGCCATCTCTGACACCTACCACCCTTCAGGTAACTGGCCTGAGGGTCAAACGGTCCCAAATACACGTAGTAGTAGAGCAAAGCCCTCTCTGTGTGATTGGACCCTCTCTGTCCTAAGTGTGTATCCTAGAGGGACTCTTCATGCTGAGTTGCCACCTTGGGAGAAATTTGTCAGCCTTTTGCCAGGGGTGAAATAGAGAATTACCAGCACTACACTGAGTTGTTTGTCTGGCAAAGGTAAATCAGAGCCCACTGCCCCAGTTACAATCACAGAAAAATCCATGTTCCAGATCCGGATTCTCAAATTCATACTTCTGAGCCCCTGTTTCAGGATGGGTAAAAGGGAAGTGTAAAGCCAAAAGCAGGTAAAGTCTGTTATCAAAACATATCCCCTTCTGGCATCGCTCATGGTTACTCAATTTGTAAAGTTTTTTTAGACAAGATGAACTGTGCTGGGGAAGAGAGTAGGACAGAACTGTGGACAGAAGTCAGCATTTTAGTAATGGTTTAGAGGTTTCAGCAACCAGAAATCAAAATTAGCTGTCATCTTAGTCAAATTAAAAAAAGCACCTACATGGCAGTAGTCTGTCTATGTTTTAAAGAGGCATTTAAAGTCTATGGGAACAAATACAATGCATTTAATATGCTGGGAAAACCCTTCCACAAGCAGACTTAGCAAGAAGTTAAGGTAGCTCTAAGTGAGAGCCCGAGGGCACAGACAACATCTTTCCATTTCCAGTTGCCTCAGACTGGATAGGCCTTTTGGAAGTGAAAAGGAAATGCCGTGCCCCAGGCAGGTCAACTAACAGATTTTCCCCTGTCCTACCCTCTTTGCTTTAAAATGTAGATGAATCAAGTGCAGAGCCATTTTAAATACCACTGCACATGAAATTCTAATCACCATTTCAGTTTCTGTTTTACTGTATTCTTCATTCCCTGCTTCCCCACAGAGAAGGAGAGGAAGAGAAAAGGAAAGAGGAGATGTTTCAGTAACAGACAGAGTCCAGAGCCACGTTCTCTGGAAACAGCCACAGATTGCAAAATGGCCAGGCCTTATGAAGACCCAACAGGCTGGAATCATCTGTGTCCTGTCCTCACCAAGTGCTGTGCAGGATAAGTATTAAAATAGATTGAAAAAATTAAAGCAACAAAATAACAGCTGTCAAAGATTTACAGAAAATTAAAATTGTGAAATCACCAGCTGGGATTAAAAATACATAACAAAACTACCCAATCTTCCTCTTATAAGGAAGAACAAATACTCTCAGAACAATACAAAGCTGGATCATCAAAAGACACCTCCAAAGGACAAGAACTTAATGAGTAATAATCTTAGATCTTCCTCTGTGTGTGGTTGTATTGACACAAACAAGGGTCAGGCTGGGCAGTATCAATGTCCCCCATCCTAGGCAGCTGCCTGGGAATACTCCTGACTTAATTCTTCCTTCCAACCAGCAAGTGGTCAAGTGGACACAACAGAAAATACGCTGCCAGATGTTGCTTTTAATTTTCATCAATAAAGAAGTTTAAACCATCAGATGACTCAAAAAGGGAAGATGAGACACCTCCAGACAGGTCCTGAGATACCTCAAGCACCTGACACTTGTGTGCTCATACCACCCTGGCTGGGCTGAAAAGCTTCAGGGGGCAAGTTCCCTAGCTGTGGAAAAATGCAACTGGCTCAGGCACCCAGGAGCTCAGATCTGCAACATCAGTGTCCAGCTCTGAAAGGAAACAAGTCAACCTCTCAGTAAGCTGAGCCGTTAATATAAAAGGCTCTTCTGTCACCTCAGTTCTGTACTTATTTTTTAACTTAAGTAATTCAACAATACGAGATTCCAGGATAACAGACCAGCATAGAAGGTAAGTATCCGTAGATCTGAGAAGCACAGTCCTGTCAAAGGAGGAATATGCTTGAGGCATGTTAACAATCCATTTCCACTCGAATTAGGATTTAAAACACACTTTACAGATACAGATGAGGATTCTCACTCATTGCCAGCATGAGTACTTTCTGCCAATGGTATTTCAAAATGCTTCCAAGCATGATCATAAGACAAAGGCTTATAGGTTCATCTGGGTGAATGAGCTAAGTTTCACTTAATGCTTCCTGAAGAGTTTGATGAAAAGTTTGTTCTAGTGAAGAACCAAAATCAGGATAAATGACAAACTTCAAGTGAGACGCAGCCCTGGACTTTGGGTAGTGTAACACAAGATGCAAAGTTATCAAGGACAGCTTATAGCCTGACTCACATAACGAAGTTCTCCCTTCTCCAGAGCCAATCGATTTCTGTGAACAGCATCATCAGAAAGCACTCTCTCAAAAATATATTTAGGTCACAGAAAACACTTGAACATCCTCGAAGAAGATACAAAACTAAGTACAGTGTTGAACTACGACAATCACAGGTGGAATAAGAAGTAGAGAACACAAATTATTGCTAGGCTGTGAATGGACCCGATAGGGAGCTGCTAAATTACTATTATCGAGGAACAAAAGAAAAGCCTCTTAGAAAGGCACAGTTCCACCTGGCTCCTATTTGCTGCTTTTCACAGGTAGACTTCAAAGCACTTGCTAAAGAAAGTCAGTATCAATATCAGGTTTTATTGCATCTCAGCTTCAGAGGACAAAGCACAAAAGTAGTAATTCTCTCCGGCCTCACACAGCCCAGACAGGTCTGAACATTTAGTGCCCTTCCAGCAAGTCCTCTAGTAGAATAAACAGTTCATAACAATTAAAACATTTCTAACCTATGCTGAGGATAAAGGCAGCACAGCCTTCAGCAATACACAAGACTGCTTTCAAGCCAAGACTTTGCTTTTTTAATAGCAGAAATAAACAGGAACAAAACCACCAGGTATTGCTGCCTGCACGCTCTACACAGTGAGAAAACAGCGCAGAGATGAGAAAACTCCACAGGACACCAGGGTCTGACCCATACCACCAGCACCCTGATGTCCTCATCCACAGATCAAAGCAAGCAGTGGCATAAAAGCTGGAAAAGGAAGGAATGACCTGAAAAATAAAATTCAATCCTGTAGAGAGGATGAATATGAATAAGATTTTTTTTTTAAGCATGACTAAGGATCTACATTTAATTTGGTGTGATGTGGTGCACAGGTCTCCAGCAGGACCTGGCCTTCAGTAACCAAATGTTTCCCACAGCAGTTTCAGGAGGTTCCTGTGAACACATGCAGCCTGTGCTCCTGTCCCAGATAGCACTTGGAGAATTTATTAGAAATCTGTCTGGGACCAGGACTTCACTGCTGAGGGAAAGAAAGGGTGGATGGAGGACAGTCTAGGAAAGGTAGATCTCTCTTTCTAAATGGACAACTTCTGTTTTGCTGAGCCCGAGGCTTTACTGTCAAGCTCACGCTTTGAGATAGAGTCTGCAGGCTTTGTTCTGGCAGCAATTAATTGGCTTAGTCACCATTTTTTCGTGCTGTCGTTGACCTATGTCAGTAAGTAAACAACATGGGGTTTTTGATCAGACAAATAGCGAGGGGGTGGAAGCTGCTCAAAGAACAGAAAACAATCATAAACGAACCTCTGATCTTAGAGGCTGTTATAAATCAAGAGGGGGAGCAAAGAGAAGGTGCTAGGAAACCCACTGGTTATTGCACAAGCTTTTCTTCATTCAGTGCCAAGATTCAAATCCCAGTGGAAGGTTAGGAACAAAAACAGCCTTCTCCACAGCACGCCCAGTTGCCAAGCTGAGAGTTGTCTTTGTTATTCCAGTTCAAGACACTGCACTAATGTACCTACATTATCATAGACAAGACCCTCAGTCTCCACTATGTCCATCTTAGTCCAAATCTAGAGCATTTGCTATTATTCTTAATCCAGAACATCTCAATCTCACCCTGATGTTCCTTCTCCCACTGCTTAAGCTCTGCTGAACTGCCCTTCCTCCCTTCCTCATCACCTTCACTGGGAGGATGGGAAGCTGCTCAGACTACTGGAGCTGCTGAGGAAGATGAGTCTCCACACACCTCAGACAAAACATCCCTGGGGCAAGCACTACCTGTAAACCTCATCAGGATCCTGTTCCATAACTAAACGCATCTGATCTTGTCACAGTAAGACAGATATCAACTTGAAACATAAAAATACAATGATTAAAATTCAGATGTGGTCCAAGTTACAGTAGTTTGGGGGTGATGACTATCACACAAGGGGGGTTTTGGAGGGAAGTAACTTATTTTTCATATATCTGTATGATTAAAATTTCTTTAACTAGCAACAAAAGCAAAAGTAACAAAAATACAGTTGAGTACTTATGTATTAAACAAACTAGACCACATCATATTTTTCCCTGTAGGTTATTTCAAGATCCACTTACACAGTCCTTCATAAAGACCTGCTGAAAACATCAATCAGGTTTCCTAATGCTGAATGACTGATTTCTCTGGCCATCAAGAGTACATTTATATCTCAAAGAACTGAATAAATACAACAGAGGGAAGTTATAATTCATTTATTTGCCAGCAAGTTCTTTGTCTTTTTGCCTTTTGCTTCTCTACTAAAATGAGTACTTCATGAATCACAGAATGATCCTCTGACACACAACGCAGTCAGTTCCTATCACATCAAAGAGTCCAAACAGCATTTTGCACCCTAAGCAGCAATTTCACTCATGGATTTAGGTGCTATTCACTGTGAGCGAGGGATCAAGAGTCTGGTCCATGATGGAGCTGTGAGAGGGCTGGTATATTTATGCACTGCTGTCTCCTGCAGATCTGGCACAGCAACATGAATGTTTTGGGAATGGGAATTTTTAATTGCTGTCTTCCCTACAACCACATTTCACCGTTTAACCTCAAAAGAGGGTTGAGATGCCCAGGAGGCATTTGAAGAAATTGTGCATGCACTCTAGCAGAGGTACCATGATCCAGGGTCACCCACCTAGATGTTCCTCCAGTTAGGTGGCAGCTGCCAAGGATGGTGAACTGGCTGTGAGCCAGGGAGCTGCCCTGCAGGTAGACAGGGCCAAGCTGTGAGTCACTGAAGCTGTGTGGTGTAGAAGAGGAGCAGTGACCTATTGAAGGAACTAAGATCTTATTAAGATGAGAAGTTCTGTTTTTTTTCTTGCTGTTCAATTACTCAGCAGCAAGTGGAACACGGAAGAGATGACCACTTTCTTCCCAAAGACAGGGCTGGGAAGATTTGGGAAAGAAGTACTCACAGATCCCCTATTCTGGGCCTAGTTTTAGAGAGTAAGGCAGTTTAATTCAAACACATTATGCCACTTGTCCCTTCCATAGAAATTTTTGACCTACTGGCTAATTTTAGTTAAATGCCAGAGTTGGAGATTTCAGAGGTATTAAATTGATACAAAGTTCATTCAAATGGGTGCTAGATAGAAGAGGAAAGTCTGTCTGCAGCAGCGCTGAGGGAAAGGCTGTAATGCAAGCACAAACCTTATTAGACAGCAAAGAATCCACAAGAGGCATGTCCCGACCACAGGAAACCTCAGAGCTCACACCATGCTAGACTCCAGAGAATCTTGCTGCAAGAGAAAGTGAGAAGAAACCAGCTTTGCTAGTTTGGCTGCTCGTTTTCAGAGATGTGCAGCCCAGGCATGCTCCGCGAGGCTGTCCTGGTTGTGTTAGAAACCCCACACAGAGCTGTGGTGATTCTTTATATCAAATGCCTGAAGGGGCTGGAAAACCCAGCAGTATCTCCAGTCAAGGGAAGAGCACGTGGCCTGCTGCACTGGTGGGAGAGAGCTGCTCCAGTGCCTTAGCTGGGGACACAAATACATTAATGCCACCACCCCAGATAGGAACCAGACCTGAGCCAAACCCAGCAGCCTACACACAGGCACCTGGACATCCCTGTAATAAACAGGGTTTATCTCTGAGCTTGCTCTGGGGGAGGCTGTCATGACTGAGGAGCATCTCTGGCAAAGGAGAGACTCAGCCAACCCTCCTGCCCCTTGCTTCCCTCCTGGAGCTCCTCATCCATTTTGGAAGAAGCTCTGCCCTGCTAAGAAGCAATGGCACCCACAGCGAGCTCTGTGATTTTGGAGGAAAGAAGGCAAGCCTGAGTTCTTGAAGGTTGAGGACTGGCAAACTTTCATTAAAGCAGTCTAAAAGTTTTCAGTTACCTCAACATCTGCCTGTATAAATATAACATTTCTCTCAAAGTCAACAGTGGTCTGTTTTTATCTTCACTATCCTTTGATGTTATTGCCCAGAGGGCTGGAAATGCTACTTAGCAGCATCACCACAAAATCGCAGGTAGTAGGATCTTCTGCATCAATAGCTGATGACTCAGGAATCCAATATAGTTCAGCCTTCACTTTTGGCTGTTTCCGTTACCTGGATTTTCACCACACTGCAAAACCCGTACAGAGTGCTTAGTATCTTCTCCTTGGAAATGGCCATCTGTTTACCCTGACACGGCTGAGTTAATTTCAGGTTTCAGCACTGCATATTACCTATAAGCCACTGAGCAAACAAGGACTGAGGAGGACCTCCCAGAAATTAGACTGGTGGAAGGTATGTTTTAGTCATTGATACAAGGGGAAAATCAACTTGGAGCTGCTTCTGCCTCACTGACAGCAGCTCTTTTTCACAGAGACTTGCCAGCCAGCCAACTTCCAAACTAAAACCCAGCAGCCAGACTTTCAAAGGTAGGCAGGGTTGCTAACAGTGCAGACTATGAGGTTTCCAAACATCCTCCCCTTCAGGAGAAATGGCAAAGGAGTCAGACAGTCCAGTACCTCTGAAAACCCATGTAAGCAAGCACATCTCAACAGGAACTAAATCCCTTTGCACATGTGGTGCCTAGTCTCACCCTGTAAGTGTGGAGAACTTCTGCTTCCCACCAAGGTGCTGCTGGAACACAGGGTCTCTTTCCCAGTAAGAAGAGAAGGGACTTCACTAGGAGCTGTTATCTCTAGACCCAATGAATCACTGAGCACCGGCAGTAGGCTGGGGGAAACCCCATCTAAGCAATCCTTGCTGTCACAAAAGTTAAATAAGTTAGATAAACTCTCAGTAAACCAGAGATCATTCATGTTGAGTTAATCTGGCTAAGGCACAGCTCCAGGCCTCTTCCAGGCTGGTAGGAGGCAGAAGACACAACAAGTAAGATGAAAATAAGCTTGTGGTGCCAAATGCTTTCATGCTACACATGGAACAGAATGTCACCCTGCACTAATTTGTGCTACGGTTTCTTATTCATTCCTCTGCATCAGTTTCAGATATACTCAAGCTACAGATCTTTAAATGGACATGCTAAATATAAGCTATGGAGCTGAGTGACAGTTTTATTTTTGTCTTTTATTGAAAGACATGACTGAATCTAGTATTGCTAGTCTGTCTCAGCAACTATGTTCATCGTGTGAGATTCCACTCCATAGCAGGTAAGAGAGGTAGGGGAAATTTCACTCATCTTTCTAAGAAAAGAAGTTACTTCTTAGATAAACACCATTTACATCCTCCTTTATAAATCCACATCTGCACAACTACACAGAAATATACCAGTTATCCTAATGCATATAGAAACGATTTACAATCTTCCTCTGTTTTAACCAGTCTAATAATCTTCGTATCCAATCAGCCCTTTAGTGAAACCCAGAAAATCCCATTCCCAAGACAGTGCACTCTCCTCTGAACCACTCATGGGCAGTTATTGCAAATTTGAGGCAACAGGAATTACTCGTGCAATTGATCATGAGCAATCAGCCAAATCAGCCTTTCTAGTTTATCTCGTTACTCCGCTGGATTTGAGGAAGACAGAACTTACACAGCATATGGCACACAAAGATGCCTTCCTACGCCACTTGTATAGAAAAACACCACAACAAAGGAGCGCTCACCAGAGACAAGGAAACTCAAAGGAACAACAGAAGATGTTTTTGCTTAGTAAGGGACATGCTTCACCTCCATGTACGACACAGGTGCTACAAAACTAATCTACTTTGTCAACACAGGCCAGCAGGTACTTCTGGTACCTGATGCAACGAACCAGATTTATTTGGGTTTCACTTAAGAGTAGCTTTATCTTTCAAGCTATGTACCTCAAAGACAAAAGTAGTCTCACAACACGGTCTCACGAACGCCAGCTCTTGGCAGATGGGTTTTGAGGAGACATTGTCCTGACTGATCTTTGTCCTTGCACGAGCCACAGATTTTGACATGAAGTCCAAAACTTGCATATAAAGCAGAACCTCAAGTGTGGGAAAACAACTGTACATACAGGTGCTGAGTTCTCTGGAACAAAGTCGTGTGGTTTTAGCGAAGAAAAGCAAACCAAAAAAAGATACTTTTCCATTTTAAGATGTTTTAGTGTGTGTGAGGGCTTTTGTTCTCAAGAGGCAAATGCGAAGGGCAGCCTGCATTTCCTTGGGAAAAGGCCAGCTCCTCTACTCTAAGAAAATGTCCTTGCAAAATAAGAATGCAGCGCTCGCTCCTGCATTCCTCCCCGGCTTTATGTCTATGATTGAAAAGGCTTTCTTCTCTCAAGCACAGGAGCAGGCAAATTACCACCTTCAATTTCTGCCTAGATAAAAAGAACATGTTCAAGAAAGCTAGAGTGAAAATTGAAACAGCCATGAGGAGAAATGTGCATGTGAGCTCACATGGTTGTTGGAACTGCCAGGACCAGCCTAGATCTTTACCTGCAAGTAACAGGGAAGAAATCTGATGGAAGTGGCAGCACTCGGACTCAGGGCATTTTGGTGCAGCTCATGGCTTCAACATGAATTCACTGCAGTATTTTGGGCCAGCTGCTGGAAATCCTCACCTTTTTTTTCCCAGTAAAAATCAGAGAAGAACAAAAGCACATCAACCTCTTACGTATCCTCCAAGCTTACCAGCTGTGGTGAAGCACTGTATTTCATAGGCAAGTCTTCCACTCAGTATCACTAAAGGAGCCAATTTATTTTATTTTTGAACTATTTATTTTATACTGAACTATATGATAGTTCAGTAGATGTGGTAAAACATTATCATCATAGTGAAAGGCCAGAAAATATAAAATGTATGCAATTGGGGGTAACACATTATGGCTTCTGCTACTACTAACTGGGTAGGGGTTTATGACAACCTATCTATTCAGGACTTTAATTCAGCTCTCATCAAGTTTGCAATCATCCTTAAAATTCATTAAAATAAAGTACACTGAAGTGCCAAGGCATGGGGAAGAGATAAGGAGAAAAGTATTCAACAGTGGGCATATAAGAGCTTATGTACATGCTTTAAGTGTTCATATAAGTGTCCCTCAAGATGCAACTTCTTTACATTCATCTGTCATTTTATTAGGAATTGTAGAATACTTCATTTCAAAACACAAGTAGCTGCCAATGCGTATTAATGAATATTAGCACTGACAGCACACTACCATACTGTCAAAATGGGGAGCAGTGCAACTCACTGATTTTCATGAATTTTGAAGCACAGAGGTAGGTGGGTTTGTGCACATATTATTCAGCTGCCCAAGGAGAAAGAACAAACAACCCATTGTGTCCATCTGAGAAAGAAAAAAAACCAACCTGCTGTGGCGAAGACAAATCGCTTTTTAGTAATGCTGCCGGGGACACTGCTGATGACAAATGCTGAATTCTGGCTTGAATGTGTGGGGTGAGAAGATTAAACGTGCTCTGCCATCTAATAAACTTTACACTAAGCTCTGTTTTTCTCTGCCTCTCTCTCTTATCAAAGAATGAAGCAACTTATCAGATATTTCCAGGCATGCTTCAGATATTATTACCAACTTCAATAATATCAGCTGCCTTTGCTGCTAGGAAAAGAAATAAGAGGTGAGAGATAGGTCAGAAGCCCACAGTTTGGACCAAGTACCGTCACCATATTAACTTCTTTTTTTTACAAAACCAAAGGCAAGATTACACAGAAAGGGTCGTATTTTGGGCATCAGACAATTTCAACAAGCATGAGGGCAAGAGAAGCAAAGCCTTGGTGTATTATTAAACCAGAAGCAAGTACAAAGAAATCCAGTTAATCACAGAAACTGCTGGCACCTTATTGGCCCTGTGTGTCCAGCCAATCTCCATCTTGTACCAGCAACTCAGAAATTGCTGACACGTTGGCATAAAAGTGAGGGAGTACCAGAGAAAGCAATGCTCCCCACAACACCAAACTGCTGCAATCTGTCATTGCACCATGCTACTAAATTAGCAAGGTTTTTGATTGTTAAATCAAAGCAGCTAAGCTAGACTTCACAGGTGTGGAGAAAGGTCCAGAAGCACTAACCCACACACAACTCAAAAAAAGGATGCCAAATTATGTGTCTGTGAGGAGATTTGACACACCTTGAATGCTGCAAGTTGACATTAGCATAAACTCACAGATTCCTAGGTAGAAATTGGGATATCAGCCACAAAAAAACCCACAAAAAACAAAAAAAACCCCAACCAACAAAAAAATCCACAAAAAGCAACTCATACCAACCAAAACAAAATCCTCCATAATTTTAAAATAGGCATATAACTGGATCAATATCCATGGAACATCCAAAACTGCTAACTGAAGTTAGGTCCCCAAAATGCTCATCTGTCATCAGAAATTGCTTCTTGTTTATATTCAACAAGAATCAAGTCTGTAGCTGAACAGCCCTAATTCTCATCTCACACCAAGGAACATGAAGGGGAGAGAACAAACACTAATGTGTCCCTACAGAACAACCAACCCCATTCCCTGTGCCTGACCACCCTTGAACACTGCCATGTACACAGCACTGCTTTTATCATTTACCAAATCATTCCTTGAGTGTCTATTCAGTTAGCAGTGGAGATCTGGGAAGGTGCTTGAAGATATCTCTTCCATTTAAATGACCTGAAGATCTTTGAAGAGGGAGACTATATTGATGGAAACAACAGACCTACATGAGTCAAAGTATTTCCCTAGGTAAGAGATGTTTGATGTCCAGATCAACACACAGTTGTATGTGCTGAAAAAAAAAAAAGCCTGCAGAGAGAATTAAGCAGTTGTGCACGTAAAGGACAGCAACTGGCAAAAAAATAAACAAGCAGGGGAGAAGAGAAAGAGGCAATAGATGGATTGAGGTTTTCCAAGTACATTCTGTTATGGCTTAAAATTTTACAAATGTGTATTTTTGCATAGAACTAAATGCTCTATTGTACCTCAGTGCAGTATCAGACAGTCACCACGCTAAACCTCAACGTCCTGTGCTCCCAACACATCCAACTGCTCACCTCTTAGCTTACAGAGGAGGAAAACAATTAAGGCACATACTACAGCATTTCCGAGGACTCTGCTGCCTCAGTGCAAAGCCTGTTACACCATCGAGTGCTCACCTTTACACTTTCTCCCTCAGAGCTCCCTCCTGCCATCAGGTAAGACAGACTTGCTGGGTGCAGGCAGGACTCTAACTCAGGGTCTCCTGGTGGTCCCATCTTGCTCGTGCTGGCACATATGACAGTCCCAGCAGGACAACATCAAAGCAGTCTCAGTGGAAGGAGCTCGTGCTCCTTTTTACACAGACATTTTATTTGATGAAACAGTGAGGAAGGTTCACACTCCTGCAAGACCATAACATTGCTGGTTAAGAAAATTCTTTTTTGTGGATCTGTGCTCCAGGTGAAATCAACAGGGACAGTCACGTCTGACACAGGGGACCAGAAGTTGGAGTCTGTCCCTGTCCTCTATTGTGAACTCAGTCAGAACAGTTCTGTCAGGATAACGCAATGGTAGGAACAGGTACATCTTCACTAACTTCACTGTGCACATGGAGAACAAGGATTTTGTCACTAACGTTAGTGAGAGGAGGATGAGGCCACTGTGGAGTTAGAAATCGGTGTGGGGGGAATCAGAAGCAGGAGCTTGTTATTCACTGGGCTGGAACAATCCTATCAAACAAGATCAATGCAACACCCAGCTACGAGCCAGCCTCACTCTGAGCTCCTGAGCATCAAATCACCATTACTGGTTAACACCACTGGAGCTCTCATCTGCTGACCTGCCAGCATAAGAACAGCTATGGAGAAGGAGTTAATTTCCCATAGATTTTATGTCTATCAGACAGCTATCAGGAAGATCTTCTCTCAGCCGTGTTTAATTTCTTGTTATTTATTCACGTTCCTTTGCTACACAAACTCAGGCCAGCATTTTCAACTTCACTGCCTAGAGGCAGGCACCTACATCTGCTTGCAAGTCCTTCAGCAGCTTCAGAAGTGCTGAGCTACTGGTAATTCCTGTTGCCATCAGCTGGAGCTGTGGTGGCTCAGCACCTCTGTCAGGTGTTTCAGTGCAGATGTGGTGATTTGAACACTTCAATGGGAAAATTTTGTTCCCAATTTTAAAGATTCCAATAAGAAAAGGGGAAAAAGCACCTGGCCACTGCAAAACCAGCCATAGGTAGCCAGGGATCCCCTTGGTTATCGATGTTCCCAAATAACCCTGCACAAAGAACAGGCCAGACTGACCATTTCACTGACTGTGTTCATGCTCCTGGCCTCCCAAGGCACCTCATAAGCATGATTTAGTTGTGGCACTGTTCTATAAACACTGCAATAGTTTCCCCCATAACTGATGCTCTTGCTTTACAGAGAAAAAGGATGCTTACCCAGTCCTCCCCTCTGTCCCCAATTACCTCAGACTATTTCATTCAGTGTTTTTCAACACCTCAGATATGGAAATCAAGCTATACCTACCAAGTAAGCAGGAAACTTCAAGGTACAGCATAACCCCCCCCAAATTTCCTGCTCTGCACAGACTCAGAAGACAGTCTTGCCAGTGTGCTTACAGCAGTATCCTTAAACAAAATACATTCATAAAAACCCCAACCTCTGTGTAACTGCAGCTAAAGTCAGCACACAACATTTGGATCTTTTGAGGTGACAAAAATCTGGGGAGTCTGCTTTCCAGTAGCAACTCCAAGCCTAAAATACAACATTTTTCTATGGTCATCAGAACGGTAATAGCTTGTTTTCTGAACTCTCCTTGATGCACTTACAAGACTGAAGAAAGGGAATTTTTTTTCCCCGTGTTTTACAAATCAAATTTGAGAATTCAAAGCCGCCTGCACTATCATTCTAGGCTTCTTGTGTGATCTTAGGCCAGTCTTTTTGCTCTGTGAGCTCCCTTTCACATCCACCTCAGAAAAAATAGTTTGAGAAGGACTGGCATTAGGACACTGCCAAAAAGCCCAGAAGCTCTGATGCAAACTGAGTAGGCTGAGCCCTTTCAAGGATGGAGTCAATAGAGTGGAGCACAATCACTAGAAAGCAATTAGGAGACATTGGAAGTTTGATTAAAAGAAAAGGCAGGGAGACCACACTACAGGGAAGCACATATGTACTGCTGGGCTCAGTCCATGTTAACAGCCCCTATCAGCCTGTTTTTTTTTTTCAAGGGAAAAATTGCAGGGATGCCAGACAAACAAGGAGAGCAGCAAGAACCAGTTCAGTCAGACCAGAGAAAAATCTTTATAATCACTCAAAAGTCCAACTTAAGCAAAAATCTAGCGTGGTGTTACAGCAACTCTTCCCCCAGCCTGCAGTGCAGAACTCAACCCATCCACAGTGTTCATATCCTTCTGCCCTCCCCACTTGCAAGAGAATAGAGTGAAAACTGAACCCCATTAGCAAAAGAACCCAAAGCACCTGCCCAGATCTCTGTAACCAGGCACTTGCCCACATGCTCACCTTTCACAGCTAAAGTCACTGCTTTAAGGAGTAACACTGCCAAAGCATCAGAATCCAGACTAGGCACTATCATGCACAGAGAAAAAAAAAGTTCCCATGTTTCCATGGGGATAGTGGTGATTACACATTTAGCAGCAGTAAGATAAGGCAGCATGTATGATCAGCACATCCATGTCCTGGACAGCACAACAGCCACGACACCTAGAAGCTGGGACAGCCACAAAGTGATAGTCGGCAGGTTTCCATTCAGGCTTTAATGTCGGGGTAAGATTTTCCGCAGAACAGGAACTGGTGGAGAAGGTTCCTGCTATTTCACGTCTTGAGATCAGACAAGTGATGCCGTAACTCCTCCCCGAATTTGCTTGTTATAGAAATCCCAGCAGAGGAGACCTGCCACATCTGAAGAAGAGAAAGTCCCACGACTCCTCCCTCCCCATTTCAGAGGAGCCTCATCAGACCTCACAACTTACACGTGGGAAGGACAGGCAAAACGCGGGGGCTGACTGGGGACACATAGCAAAGGGGCTTGTGGCAGAGATGGACAGGCTGGATGAGGCTTTGAGCTTTAATGCCAGGCTGGACGAGGCTTTGAGCAACCTGGTCTAGTGGAAGGTGTCCCTGCTGATGACAGGGGGGTTGGAACTGGATAATCTTTAAGGTCCCTTCCAACCCAAACCATTCTATGATTCTATGGTGCAGAAGAGGGGGACAGAGCGGGTCCCCAGCACTGTTTGCAGAGGAGCCCCTGCATGGCAAAGCTCTGTTCTTCTGCTGACCCCCATGTACCAAACTGTGGGCAGAGCCCAGACCAGGCTGACACCTGCACGGCCAGCAGCCAGGCTGCCCTTTGGGAACTGTGCAATACAGACCTGAAAAGCCTGAAAAGGAGACAAATTAAGCAAGTTTCTGGCTGAGCCCAAGGCCTGACAGGGCTGTAGCACAGTGCTGCGGGGCAGCAAACATCTCCCAGCACCAGCCAGTGTTGCAGGAGCATCCTCAGAGCAGCCATGAAAACCTCCTTGATTATATTAGACCACTAGTGTCTTTTATGCTCAAGAATAAAATAAAGCAAGAGACTGCAGCAAAATTAATAAACACATAAAACTTTTCTACCAACTGAAATACTTAAAGGCCACTTCTGCACATGGTTATGTCAATAGTTGTGCACCCTAACCAGCACGGGGCAGGGATCAGGGGTTGGTCCCTTACACAGCTGCACTTTTGTGCTAATTCCTTTATGAAAGCAAACAAGCCATTTATAGGCAACCCAAATGCACACAGACACACAGCAAAAGCACGCAGTTAGAGAGGGCTTGATAAAATTAAACTCCCCAGTGAATTTCAATTATATTCCTTCAACAGCTTAATAAACAGCAAGCTTAAACTACTGGCAAAAACAAAGTCATTTGACTGGTCACTGAAGTACATTTCCATGGCTTATGTAATTAAACCCCTGTGGCAAAGCTGTAGCATTTGAAGTCCTGTTTAAAGAAAGAGGAGAAATTAAAAAATAACCAATTACTATATGCTGGCCCCAAAGATTTTGGTACAAAGCTCTATACTGGCAAATAGCCTGCAATCACCAGAGCAGGGGATAATTTCTGGCCAGTGCTGACAGGGAAAAATGGGGCTCTGAAGGCTGACACCTCAAACACCCACACAGGAATGATGAAGCATCCGGCATCGCTCACCAGGTTTTTCAACAACCTATTTCACATTACTGCCCAATACTCAGCAATTCAGGATTTTACAAATACATCTTCACATCTCCCTGAAGCAAACAGGTGTAAATTGTCATTAACTTCATCTCTTTCATCTTCACACATGGAAGCAGAGGTAAAACCAACTTCCAAAGCCAATTTTAATATTAATCTAGATGCCACGTCTGTGCTCAGCTCAGACATCCCACCCCTTCGCTCCCATATCTGCTCTGCAGAGGGTGTAAAGCTCCTGCCGTGCCTCTGCACTCCCACTACTGGAAATGGAAATTGGAAGCAGCTATCAAGCTAATTTAAGAGCTCCTGAATTAGGACAGTGACCCCCGAAAACAGAGTCAGGAGAGCATGGATCTGCTTTAAAAGATAAAACAGGCTTTACTGCAGAATCAGAAGAGTAGCAAATCATTAAGTGAACTCTGAAATTTATAGTTTAAGGCCCAAAAGAGCATTTCATCACTCAATCCAAGCCCCTTTTAGTACCAGTATCACACTGGAGCTGGGCTTCAGGCAATGGAGGGTGAAGGACTCTGGACAAAAAACATTTCCATGATCATTTTCTTGTGCTCCCCCAGACTGGGCACGTAGCAGGAAAAGGTGCTGTGAAACCAGCATATCCAGAAATCCTCAGAAACATATGTGGGAAAATAATGAAACACAGACTGACATACAACAGGCGATCCAGGACCAGGAGTCAGGATAGAATCATCTACCCCAAAACTGCCCAGGCATTCATTTTGGAGGAGTTTTTCACTACGGCAGATTTAATTCCTTAGAGAAGCCCTTTTCACAAATTCTCAGTCATTTACCAGGTAGTTCCTACCACAGAAACCAGGCAAATATTTTGTTGTTTTGTTTTGGGGTTGTTTTGTTTGTTGGGGTTTTTTTTTTGTGTGTTTTAGTTTTGTTTGTTTGTTTGGGTTTTTTCAGGAGTACTTTTAGGGGGGCTACCTAGTAGGTAACTTCAAACAACCTTTTAGTTAACTGAAGACAATGGCTGCACAGCTCTAACCCAGCCAGCAACGGCCCTTTGCTGACAAGCAGCCAAGGCACAAGGCGGTTGTCAGCTGCAGAGCTGTCGCTCACCACTTTCCTTCCCAGACTACAGCTGTTGAGTAGTAAATATCAGCATAATTAGAAAGAAAAGGAAAACACACAAACAAATCTAACCAACCAGGCAACAGCAGCAGCACTGGGAGAACCCCATCCTGAAGTCAGCTGCAGTCCTGGCTTGCTGTCGGTGCCCTAAGTCTGCACTGGAGGATGACAACCTGGCAAAACAGGAGATGTGTCCCCCGTACAAAGCTGTGACTGTACCACTACTGATCTCCTTACCTAGACAGACACAGCAGGACAGGGTGAAGATAGAAGGACATTTATCCAGGGAAAGGAGACAGAGAAATTAAGGCCAGAAATGCCAATACTTGACTTTGAGAAGGTTTCTGCTGCCCAAAGATGGGCTCTTGCTCTTGAGACCCGTGAAGCAGCTGCTGTGGCAGTACCGAGACTGAACAGCAGAGCCCAAGTCTCAGCTCAAAACACTAACCCAGGCCCTACCTTCACAGCCTACAGAAGCATTTGCAAGCCCCTCTTTGTAGTCCAAGGACACAGCCCATCTCCTGCCAGCACCAGCTGTGTCTCCATTCAGTCCTGGCAAGACTTGTGCCAAGAAGGGCTGTTCCCTCCAGGAAGGCTGCAGAGACACCTCCAACCCCTCACAGATTTGTTTCCACTAAGGACATCTACTACTGTGGAAGGAAAAAGGAAGAAAACAGGGAGATAATGGGAGACAAAGTTCCCATCCTAGGGAAAACTAGAAGTTTCTTACTTTTTACTGGTGGGCAGGTCTTGGAGAGCAGCCACAGAGGCTGCCACCACCCCCTGGGCTGCTGCTGGGATCAGAGGGGATGCTTCACTCCAGATTACACCAGGGACTCCGCCTGCTCTGCTGGAAGGAAACGCAGGCAAGACACAGCTACAGGGACCTCAGGGCTGCATTTCCACCTCCAAATCACTATTTAAGTTCCAATGGGAGAAAATGGCTATTTGCTGGTGCAAAATTATTTAGTTATGACAAAAAAATCCCAGCTGAGCCATAGAGCAGACACACAAGGAGAGCAATTTTTCCTACCTGCGTAGTGAATGAACTGTGTAATTCTACTCCCCCCCATAGATGTGTCGTTACACATCTAAGCAGTGTTGCTACAGAGCAGGGATTAGGGCTCAAATACAGCATTTTTACTTACTGGTGCACTTCCAAACGTTGCACTCTAACGTAACCTGACAGGGACACCAGAAACTATGCTGTGATCCTATGGACACAGACAGCTTTTCCCCCTCAAGAGCCCACAGGTCTTCCACTGCAGCAGATCAGATGGTTACATACTGTTTTCAAGGTTTACACTTTAAGCACTGGCTGCCATGGACTGCTTGGGCTGGAAGATGGAGAATGTAACACCAGAGCAAAGGGAAGTGATCATCTGGATGAGGCTTTGAGCAACCTGGTCTAGTGGAAGGTGTCCCTGCTGATGGCAGGGGGGTTGGAACTGGATGAGCTTTAAGGTCCCTCCCAACCCAAACCATTCTTTGATTCTATGATCTCTTAAAATGATCTAGCTGCCACTCATTCAAATTTAGTCTGCACACTAAAAGAGACTTTCAGCTCTCAACTGCACTGCATCTGTCTGCTCACACTTGCCACCACCACACTGTCCCCTGGTAATAAACACAACTGTGCAGTAACCCAAGTTTTCTTGCACAACCTGATCTATAAAAAGCAACTGGCTTCCTGTCCTTCTCCCAACACCACCCTGGGTTTCCTGATACTCTTGGAAACCTAACAGGGTTTTTATTGAGCAAGATGGCATTGGGCAGCTATAAACATGAATTCTAACCCTACCTCTCTAAATACTACTTACAAGGTCAACATCTCTCATCTGCTCTTCACCCTGCCCTCCAAAGCAAACAACAAACACAAACTTTCTTTAGCCCCTTTTCAGTTTTTGGAACCTGCCAAGCATAAAATTAAGATACCACCTAGTTGTGTACTCTGCTTAAATACATTTGGCTGACACACAGGGAGAGGAGTCATATTCAGGGGTATTCAGTAAATAAGGGTAAAATTCCTACTTGCAACTACAGTAGGAGCAGACCAACATGGCAAATTCTTGTTCACAGACAGATCCCTCTCCCTTCTCCTCCTCCCCTGAAACATTGCTTGTAAACTAGACAAGTGAGGGCATCCATTTTAGAAACCCCAGCATCACAAACTGCCTCCATTTCAGCAATTCTCACTTGGTCTCTAGTGGTTCAAGAAGGGCAGGCACATCTCAGCCCTACACCTTACTGCCATCAGACTGGGAGACAGACAAAAGTCAATAGGAACGGGGACAGAAGAAAAGGAGAACCCTGGAGCAAGCAGGAGACAGGGAGTTAGGATTGACCTAAAGTCAGCTCTGTTTTCTCAGAGTAAATAAGACAGAATAAAGTCTGGTACCGAAGTGCCTTGCTGTGGCTCAGCTCTGCCTCAGACCCAAATCTTAACTCACTCTGAAGGGGAAGGAAGTCTCATTGCAGTCGCACAGATATTAGGTTAACACATCCAGTCTCGGTTTCCTGGACTTTGCCACACTCCTGTCCATTGCCATGTAGCCTCTTTATTCCAGCACCTTCGAACCTCCTCAGATTAAGCCTCTCCACAAATAGTTTTAACCCATCTTCTACGCTCCAGCCAAGACCATGTAGAAAGTAACTGATCCCCTCTTAAAGTCCCCTAACACTGCGCTTTGCTAACAAAACCCAAGATTCCTCCCTGCACTACAGGGTCACATGCGCTCTTCATAAAATGACTGTTATTGATAAGGGCCAAGTCCTGTTTCTCTGCTCCGCTCTTACAAGGAAAGACTGAGAGAGCTGTGTCTGTTTAGCCTAGAAAAGAGAAGACTGAGAGGGGACCTTATTAATGCTTATAAATATCTAAAGGGTAGGTGTCAGGAGGATGAGGCCAGACTCTTTTCAGTGGTGGCCAGTGAGGACAAGGGGCAACGGGCACAAGCTGGAACACAGGCAGTTCTGCTTAAATGTGAGGAAAGACTTCTTCCCTGTGAGGGTGCCAGAGCCCTGGGACAGGCTGCCCAGAGAGGGTGTGGAGTCTCCATCTCTGGAGATGTTTAAAACCCACCTGGACACTTTCCTGTGCAACCTGGTGTAGG
>NW_010299711.1:10182-31108 GCF_000700745.2 Antrostomus carolinensis | reverse complement strand
CAACCCCCACCATTCTGGGATTCTGTGACATCCTTATGCTGGAACGTGACCCATTCTGAGTACTCGGTCACTGTATGGCCCACACCACTCTTTGCCATGCCAGACTTCAAAAGCCTGGCTGGAACCAGGTTGCTATGTAGTGTGGCCCCTCACAAATTCATCCATTGCCTTGTTTTAAAAAAGTACAGAACTGCTTGTGCAGTGTTGTTTTGATGAATAAATATTTTATTGTTTATGGCATGTTTTTTCAGGGAAATATATTTTCAAGCTTGAGTATAACCTTAAAAGTAGGCTGAGAATACATCAGGGAGTAGGAATGAGTTGAGCTAATGACTTGCTCAGATTCAGCCTCCGCTTTCTGCAGTTTATTGAGGGAATAAGCTGCTCCTACAGCACAACTCAGTATCAGAGCATTTAACCTGTACACATCATCTCCTCCCTGCCGTCCACACACAAGTATTCTGGGATCTGTACATGGCTATAGTAGGAGGTAATTCATCAATAACCTCTCCTTCCCAGGTCCTCAAGGAGTATTTACCCAACTCTCAGGTAAATGAGGCAAGACAGAACACGTCTTGTTCCCAGAACCAGCCCCTCTCTATCAAGCATTAGACACATTTGCTGAAAAACAAATTAGAGCATGTTAAAACACTTCACTTAATTAAAAATAATCCTAACACTATCACAAAGGTAAAGTAATTCAATGTTTTGGTTAAATACTGAAAACAGAACTGAGGTCTGTGAGATCACTCTGGGCATACTAAACAGTGCTTTATTTTTAAAGCATACTAATGGGAGTAAAAAGAAAAGTGATTTGAATTGGCTTTTTAATCACACTACTTACCCTGTAAATAACTATCAAAAAGCACCTGGACACAGGTAAAGGTCATGATAGAAAGAGGTTGTTTCTTTTCAGTGTTAAAAATTGGTAAGATGCATCATCAATATTTTGAATTTCAATCAAAAAAAACAAAATCAGAAAAATTTTAATTTCCTCCCTCCTCCAGGGCCTGTCTTTTCTCCAGCTGTACAGACAATATCCTAAGTAGATACCTGGCTCCTGGCAAGAGCATGACAGAACAAATCCACTGCCTTTTACAAAACATGGATGAACCACTGATAGGGCACAGAGCTCCTCTGAACTCTACGGTGCAGCCTCCCCCAGTGTCACAGAGGTGGTGGGTCACCTTCTCCCTCCAGTGAGCAGGGACAGCCTTCAGTTGCCCACTGGTGTCTGACCACAGATTGTCAGGGATTTCTGCGGTTCTCCAACAGGCAGTTTATAAGAAACAGATCTGTCTGGCACACCAACTTTTGGCTATGAAAAGATAGAGGAGGGGGGAAATGAAATGAAAGGATTGAAGAAAAATATGGAAGGAGCAAGCCTCCTTCATTTGAAGTTAAGTGTGGCAGAATTAAAAAACTTCATGGTGGTGGCTTAACTTCATTGCTTTTTTCTTTCAGTCTCCTTCACAGTGCCTTCAAAGAGAAGGCAGCGTACATCTTAACTGTTCCAGAACTACGCTTTAGCTCAGACTTCCTCAGGAAAACACATCAAAAGTTATTTAAAAGAACAAAAAAAGCAGAAAACCCCAAATTACTCATTTCTTGGCATTCAGATAATAGGAATGCTCTAGGGAGATAAAAGCAAAACTTCAGGTTTTGCACTAATGTATGCCTGTTTAGGAAGGTAAAGTCCACTGCTCTGGACAAGTTTTATTCATTTCTTTTTTACTCTTACTGTTTGATGCCAAAATATATTTTTCCTGAGGAATTATGCACTTGGATCATTAAAGCCAACAACATTTTCACCACTGAATGCAATGAAAGCAGGATTGAGTCCACAGTGCCGAGTATATCTATGTCCAGTTATTTTGAGAACATAAATTAACAGTGAAGTATCCATCTGGCATAACAGATTGTTTGGTGCACTTCATCTCCTGCTAATTAATCGATTAGCTCTACTGGGTAACAAGAGTTTCCCACCTGAGTCTCCAATTTAGGAGGACAGAGAGAACGCGTTGCCTGACCACAGACTTGGTGAGGAAAGGCTCACACTGACATCAAGCCTTTTAAAGCCCTTTCAATGACACTGCAGTAGGCAGGAAATTCCTTGGCCAAAAAGTATTTTGCAAAGAGAGATGAGTAAGTTTCTTGATTAAAACCTGCCCTTTTGTGAAGTTTGCAGATGACGAAGTTCTGATTTGACAATGTAGAGAAAAAGAAAAGAACTGACAAATTTCCCACAACCCCCCCGAAAAACCAGCACAGGCACCCCAGTAAATGCTGAACACACTGATGCCCAGACCCAATTGTGGAACCTCAAGCCAGATCACCTGGCAGTAGAGACCTGACCCACTCGAGGCAGCAATGGAGGCCAACCACCTTTCCCCCAGCCCTCTTCTGCTGCAGCGATGCTTGAGGGAACTTCTCAGGGCCTTCCACTTGTAAAGTCCACCCTTGTCCCCAAATATAAGCTCATGAGAGTATCACCCCCCACTTGGGATTGAGCCAGGCAGCAGAGGACCACGCTGTGAGAGCAGAGTGATCACCACAGGGCCACAGGATGGGGAAGGCCATTCCTGTGTTAACAGCACTCCTCATCTGAGCCACCACCCTGTGCTGTAAGAAAACTTGCCGAGAGCTGAAAACAGACTTCACTGACTCTGAAAACACAGAAAACTCAAGAGGATGTGCTTGATGCATCTATGTATCAACATGTCCTAGAGTACTTTGATAGGACAACTGTCTGTACAGCTTGAGCAGCAGGAGCAAAACAGAAGTTAGGCTCTGTTTAAGCTCACCTGCCAATATATTTCCTGCAGTTTCACTGGATTTAACCACTTCTAGCTGTTTATCTGGAGTTTTTTCTTACTGCAAACTTGTGCTGCTGAAGGAGCAGACACAGCCCCTGGGAAGCCACTGAAGAGCAGAAGACAGCTCCATGCCCTGACTCATTGGGTGCGTGTACCTGCCTGCACCCACAGCAGCGCCTGGGCCCAAAGCAGAGCCTTTCAAACAAACCCGGGAAGTCAGAAGTGCCTGTGTCAGGAACTGAGGGCTTCAATTACTTGAGACATTAACAAGAAAATTATTGTACATGAAAATGATCTTTAAGCTTCTTCTTGCAGCTCAGTTCAGCAAGGTAAAGGGCAACGATGATTTTATTCCTCTGTCTGAACCATCCTGTTTGCATAAGCTTACAAGTGAAACCTCAGAACAAGCTTGAGGAATAACAGTTTTTCCTCAAAATTTGCCCATGTCATAAAAATATTCCAAATACACTTTCTGGGAAATAAGATGTTCTTGGAAATTGTCTTTCCAAATTACATTTATCTCCTCATCAAAACTGCATGCCAAGGCAGGTCTCAGTAATCTGTGTAAGCACCTTAGGGCTGGGACCATCTCTCCCAACACAGGTCTGTGAAGTTTGTTATCACACTTAAGGGCGGTACAACAAAAAAAACCACAAGTGTAAACGTCTGGAAAGAAGATATCTTACGAGCCAAAGAGATACTAATCAAAATAGAAAGCTGATTAAACACTGTAACAATTCAATAAACAGCCCAGTTCTCTGCTACAGGGCCACTGCTTCATTGCACAGGGTTTGACTGCTAGGAGGGCGTGTACACAACAGTATTTTTGAGAAAAGAGAACTGCTCTCTGTACCTATGCAGAATTTTTTTAAATATCTGATGTCAGAAAACAAGGACTTTCAGTCCCTGGCATCACCACAAAGCTGCCTCAGACAGGCCAACAAGAAGTTTGTATAGTGCAGGATGTGGGAAAGAAGAAATATTTGGTTTATATGCTCACAAATAACAATAAAAATTCAAATGCGTTTTAAATCTCTCCTATAGGGTGTGAAGTTGTGGCAGGGAGCCATTCTGATATCTGAGCTATGTTTCGGCTCCTATGGAAAACATGGGACTTAAACCCATTCCAGGTCATGGCCTTGAGCTTCCCACCCGTAACAGGAACCAAACAAGCCCAAGATACAAGGGAGAGGATCCAGGTCCGACACGCTGGCCAGCCAACAACCTTCGAATATGATGCAAAAGCTGCCAGAAGGATTGAGTGTGACTTAAAAATATATGTGCACCACAAGGAAACAACTGCAAAACAAAACGCCTTTACCAACCAACCATCCTGCCTGCCCTGGCCACCGCAGCCCGTCCATCAGCTGCCTTCACGCCCAGACACATTCGGTGCTTTAGCTGGACACAGGGATCCGTTCAAGTAATTCTTGGCCATGAAGGAAAGCCCCACGAATGAGCAAACACTCCTGGCACACAGCGATGGCCCACATTTCCCTTCTCCCCCACCCAGGATAGATAACAGGGCTTACTTTATCTCAGTACCACCCTGACTCCTGCAGCATTTCAGTTCTATTTTCTCCCCCTGCTCACTATTTCCTCACACATCCCCTGGCAAACACAAGCTCCGCAGCGCTGTAACACAGCGGCACCGCAGCTCGGAGGAAGATGGCGTGGTGAAAAGATCAGTCACTCTACTACAAAGAGATGCAAATTCTGTCTCTCCCTACACTGAGGCAGGACAAGCCTCCTGTGACTGCAGTACAAAACCTCCTGGAAGAAGGAAATGTGAAGATCAAGGTCAGAAAGAAAAAAGTGTTACAGAAGGGAGAAGGTTCTCTCAGCAGCTCCAAAGGCCCCTGAAAAGCACCTGCACATGTATCACGCGTGCATGTGCCCACCGGCTGGCCAAGATCCTGGTGCTGATGAGAAGAGCAGCAGAGCCAGCCCAGCACATGGCACTTACAAGTTTACCTGCAAGGCTCAGTTTGGGAGCTCTTCAAACAGGGATTTCATGGAAGGTACTTGCTGAGAGGACTGTTCATTTGTTGTAATCCAAAGGTGTGCAGCCATTTATCCATTCGCCCACCAGCCAATACAATGGGAACAGTTATAATCCTTCAACTGCACAGGCTCAAAACTTGCAAGGATGGCTATTTCAAAGGCAAAAGAGGAAAAAAAGGAACCTCCTTTCTCCTTCATTTACTTCCTTGATTTAGATCCTTCTGCTCATCAACCAGGGTCTGGTATTGTTCTTCCAGGAAGAGTTTCCAATAGATGCCCTTCATTACTGAATCTAATTCTTACTCAACACATTGATCACATATCAAGTACCACATCCCTGCAGTCTTCCATGCAGGAAATTCCAGGTTTTGTCAAAATTTGGCTTGAGACAAGAAATAAAAGCTCTCCATGTTCAGATGTCACATAACTCTTCTGAGCACTATCATTTATACAGCCATGAGTATTTAGTTTAGAACTCTGGGTTTGGCAATGCTAGGTTTATAGCTGGACTAGATGATCATAATGGTCTTTTCCAACCAAACTATTCTATGATTCTATAACGAGAGCCACATGTTCATTTTTCCTATCTCAAAGTCAATTAACCCTTCTCTGGTATACAAAGCCTCTGTATCAGTTTTCTTTAGAAACGTATTCATACCCAGAGTTTACACCAAGGTCTTCCGGACAGTGGGAAAGAGGGTGGGATGCAGCTTGAGACAAGGAAGAACTTTCTTCTGCAAAGGCATGAGATCACATTCAGCTGAATGATCTCCATAAACCTTGAGAGGTCAGGAACTGCTGAGGTACTGCAGCTAACGAGCAAACCACTCGCCTCTTTCAGCCTCCTGCAAAATACTGGGCCATCATTCATTGCAACGTGGTTGAGAGAGCGGGCATCTTTTCTCCAAGTCTCTACCTCAAATAACATGATTATGCAAGACCAAACATAAAAAATAAATAGGTTCAGGCTTGTTTTTAGACAAATCTAAACTGAAAGCCTGGATACTCTTCAGAGAAAGAAACTCACACTGAATACTTTCAAATAAAACTCATCTTTTTTTAAAGACAGTCTTCCTATTTCTTGGGGCCCAAGCTCTTAGGTTTTTTTGGATATCTGGGTGTCAGTGCTGAAAATGGAATGTCCAGCCCACACCTACCTCATGCAGGTGTTCTGCGGCTTAACCACTCTTAATGAAATGCTGCTGGTCCTTCGACAGCTATTTCTATTCGGAGTTTGTGGTAACACCACTCCTAAAATAGCTGGCCAGCTGCAAGAGATCTCCAAGAAATGTTTTCTCTGATTCTGCCTGGTTACTGTGCAGCACTCACCTTGCATACCCAGGCTAGAAGGGACCAAGCAGAAGCCAGAAGAGCCCAGTTTTCTGCACATCTTTTATGCTCATATTCCACACAGCAATACTCTAGAGAAGATTCTTTACCGTAGCAACCTGTAGAAGCAACTCCAGCAAGCCCACTACATCACATTCTTTCCATGTGGCCTCTGGCAAGTCTCTGCCTGTTTGAACAGATGCCATCAGCACTTGTCCACATTGTGCTGTGCTGGTTTTTTCTACTTATTCCATCCTTCTTCTGCTTAAAAGAAGAAACCAGCTTTTACAACCTGAATGCTCACCTGATGGCAAAAGATGGCTAAACATGAAACCAGAGCAGTTTCCCATACAGATCCCTAAGCACAAGTCTACATTTAAATGTCATCTCCAACACCACTGACACCGTCCAGTTGTATCTGTGTAATGAGGATTGGCTGTTAGAACGGTGCTAAGAGGTGGTGTGGGACAAAGCTGCCCTTTACTGGGAATGTGTGTACAGACTGGCTCTTCAGAAGTACAATGCAAACCCCAAAACTTGGCTGAGACTCACCTGAGAAGGCCTACACAGGCTCAATCACTTTAAGTCACATCCAAGCCTATTCTTCAGCAGAAGATACACTTATGACACTCAAACTTAAAAAAAAAAAAGTAATTTCCCTATCTTTTCTTTAACTTTCTAACTTCCAACTGTCAAGCATATATAACACTATTAGGGATTCCACAGCAATGCTGATCTTTTTTACTGTCACTGATCCCATGATATCAGCTTTTCTTAAAACTCCAGTTTATAAAAATAAAACATATGAAGCTCAAGGATATATATTTTAGGCACCTGAACAGAAAAAGAAAGGTAGACATGATGCATACAGAACTAAAGAGGCTCAGACTAGAACATAAATAAGAATAGCTCTATTTGCATTTAAAAAAAAAAAAACAACAAGATTTTAAAATTAATTAAATCATTTTGACAACTTATGCATAGCTGACCTGAGTGAATATGTTTAAAACCATTTATCTTGCCTTTTTTTTTTTTTTTTTTTAAACTCTAGAATCCAACAATAAAAACAGCCACGGGAATGAGCAGGTCGTAAAAACTCCCTTGCTACGAAGTTTCTGGGCAGACCGTATTACTGATTTTCTTATTTTTTACTATATCCTTTATGTATCTTGTTGAAAAAGTCTTAAGGAATATCATAAACACTGACAGAATGTTAATATCTCTGTAAAGCTTTTAAGGAATTGTAATCCTTCTATATCAAATGCTTAAAATAGTTCAGATAGCCATGGACAAAAAGTTCTTCATGATACTCTACAGAACTTGGTTGCTTTTAAAATATTTTTTCTGGTTTTATCACCTTTGAATCCCACAAGCCTGTCTTTAAAAGAATCACTTGACTCTTCTTCTGCCAAACTTCGAAGAAGTTTGTTAGGAAATCTTAGAAGCAAACAAATCTTGTGATGATACCACCACAGAAGGGGTTACGGCCAGATGAGAGCTGAGAAACAGCCCCCCAGTCCCTACTTGCATCTTGCATTACCAATTTATCAAGTTACTTAATCACATACCTAGCTAATAAATTTTAAATGAGGTGACTTATGTGCTTGAAGCTAGGCATGCCCTAAGGCAGCCTGATGAACCAGGGATATTGGGAACCATGCATGCTGCCCCTGCAGAAAAAAACAACCCATCTGATACAAACAGTTTTTAGAGAAGCACACCTTCCTGTTAGGGCCACCACTTCCAGAGAGACATCCCCAGACTGCCTGGTACTTGCACTGCACGCTGCAGTACCGCCTGGCTAACACACACCTTCAGTCACTGCTGGCCATCCCACTAACAGAAATTTTCAATAAAGCAAAGACTCCTTTTTGATCAGAAATGAAAGGTGATTCTTGTCAGCTTTGTCAGTCCTGCGTTACATGAGCAATCCCAAGAGCTGATGTTCCCTTGGCTGTACTAAAGTTAACACTTGATGAGGAAGCAATAACCTTTTCCTTCACAAACTGCCCAGACAGCAGGTCGTCCTTACGCTGGCATCTCTGTAAAACAGTCACACACTTTCCCACTGAAACAATTTACTAATGCTCCCAAGTTTCCTGCTGGAGTTTCTCCCTCTCTTATCAAATTAAGGCAAGAGAGAATACGAAGAAAGAGACAGGGAGAAAATATACAGCTTAATTCCCTAGAAGGCTATTGATAATCAAAGCAAGTCACAGGGCTGAAACAGGACAAATACAAACTGACTTTTAGATAAACAATAAATACCCCCAGTGTACCCCTCGCTGCTGAAAGCACTCTGCCGTGGGCTGAATTGGAGCTGGATAATTAGAGTCAATGAGGACAAACAACTGAACAGAAAATTGTCCACACAGACAGAGCTGTGGAGTTTGGAGCTTAGCTCCTCATGTTTTGTTGTCATTACATTACAAAAAATAAATTCAAATTTAGGGACTTACCAAAGACTTCCATGCACTTAATTTTTCCTTGCTCTTCTCTTTCCTGAAAGATTAAATCCCATGTTTTCTTACTGAGAGGATGCAAGGAAGTAATTAGCCTTCATATCAAGCTTGAAAACAAAGCCCTAAATCATACGATGTTCTAGTGTCAGCAAAAGGAAATTAACATAAAATTAAAAAAAAAAAAAAAAAAAAAAAGCTTTCTGGCTGAAAACACGGTAAAAATTGTGGAAAAAAAATTATCAGTCTACAAAGGAGTCCAAGAGCCTCCATGAGATTTTGGGCAGGTTTCAGTCAAAATGCTGAAAACATCAAGTGCGTAACTTAGTGAACACTGGGTATCCTACACCTGAGTGCATCTTGAGGCGCTTGTCTAGTGCAGCGCTTGGAAAAGCAAAGGCTTTCTTCCTGCCCCTTTTGTGGGGGATGAGCCCTCCTGCTCTTTTGGGGTGAAAAGCTCTTAGGGTTGCCACCTTCTCTACAAAGCAGGGGGGAAGAAAACTGGAAGGTCACATTTGCTTCCAAGTCCTCTTGAGACAAACAAACCAACCAACTTACCCCAAAATGTCCCTCCCTTTACCCACAGAGGCTACTGGTGCCCTCAGGCAGAACAGCAGCAAACAGGTTCTTTCCCTTCAAGGCAGGAGGGGTCTAGCAAGTGATAGAGGGAGAGGGAGCAGACAGGAAAACAAGAGGCTCCTGTATCTTGAGGATGAGAAAATATATTTGGAAAAGCATTAAAACATAAGTGGAACCTCATTAAAGAACAGGAGGCTGCTGCACACACAAGGGCTCCAAAGCACAAGGGCGAGGTGACTGCCAGGAGCAGTGTGACACACATGAGTATCACCTGGGGGGACAGACCCAGCCCTAGTGCATCCATCTCAGAGGCTCTCTGTGGATATGGACTTATGGATTGCTTCTCCAGCACCGGGCTGGGACACGGGCACTAGCACGAGCTCCATCCAGAGATGCACCATGAGGACCAGGAGTCACCAGCACTGGTGACAGCTCCAGTCCATTGCCTCATATGCAGAGATGTTTAGATAAACTGTAAAGCTGAAGAGACATCAATAGATTTATATGTGCATTTAAAGGTACAGGCATGTAGCTCCCAAGAAACTAAAAGTCATATTTTTCAAGCTTCTGCCTATGGGCTACCAGTGCTCTTTGCACCATTGCCCCTGCAGCTCCCAGAAATGGCTTGCTGTACAAGTCAGGACAATATTTTCCTTCACTGGGGAGAGAGAAAGGGAGGATGCTGTCCCAGCCTGAGGGGCATAGGAAGTAATAATTCTCCTCTGCCTCTTATTTTACCTAAATAATTTATTCAGTAAGGCCTGTCCACTTTAAAACCCCGTTAGTCAAATATATCTAAGCACTGGGACAAACCTGTCCCTTCACAGGCAAGAGCATGAAGTGCCACTACACTAACATTTCCTAACAGAAAAAAAATAAAATAAATAATCCACTACCAGCCTCTGTGTTCTCAAAACTAAGTTTACAAAGAGACCAGACTTCCTCTAACACTTATCAAAACCCTCAACTGACACAAAAATCAGGTTGTGTTGTTTTCAAGCTGATTCCCCCACTGAAAAGCCTGCTAACGGATTTTTGCCAACAGCCTCTGTAGATTAATCCACCTCTGTCCCTGTACCAGGAAAATAAAGCCTGACACAAACCAGCAGAGCAAGATGCTGCACTCGGCAGACACCAGAACTGCACATGCTACAACATACAGCAGAGTCAAATGTAAAGGTAAGGGTTTGTACATTATAGTACCCTTTTTGTTGTGCCCTTTTATCTTATAAAATACTCTAGAAATCAACTCCTAAACCAGAATGTTTTTAACTCCGTTTCATTTTAAGGTTGCAGCTCAGATTATTTTAAAGCAAAAGTACCATATGGAAAGGAACATCCCCATTCACCTTTGCAAAAGGGTGGGAAATTAATTTAAGGACAATAAAAGCAGAGCTCTCTGTAGGTATTAATTTCCAACTCTCTGAATTTATTGACAGCCATAGGACTCCTCAATTTCTAGCTGAGCCAGTAGCATGAACAGGGAAAGCAGCAGCAGCACTGACCCTAGCACACAAAGCAATTGAGCAAGGTCCACACTACACTGACCTTGCCATCTGGACATGTGGCAAGCCCAGTGCAGAGGCATTTCCAGCATTATCCTCTATAATCACATAAAATTGTATTCTGATGAGAGAGGCCAAAAATCTCATGCTCTAAAAATCCAGCTGATAACAGCAATCAATCAATCAATCAATCCCCTTTATGGATGCCAGGTCACACACGTCACGCAGTGATACCCATGTTACTGCTTCACAAACAACAAATTATCCCACTTTCTGCAGAAAGATGTTGATTTTCATTCCCCCAATCCTACTGAGTGAGAGAAAAACTGCAGTTAAGAAGGTGATCCTGTGTACTCAGTGAAACACTGAAAGGACTTTATTGGAGGCTGCTCTATGTGCAGGATTAGGCCTGAATGATTTGCAAAAGGCTTTGCAATGAGCTGGTTACTGAGCTCAGAATCCCGGTTCCTAGTTCTGTGCTTCCTACACAAGTGCTGCCTGCTCTGTAACCGCTGCCTTCTCCCATCCTGGGCACTCGGGCACACAACTGGCCTTTGATGTAGCAAGAGGACACACTGCCCTTGCAAGGCTTCATTTGGGAATCTTCCATCAGGTACATTGCAAGAGCCCTGTACTGGAAACCACCATGAAACAGCTGTAGCTTCAGCTTCTACTTCAGTATTACACACCACTGTCATCAGCCTCCATCTTTATGCCAGGAATTCTGCAGGAATTTGCTTTCTGCAGCCTAAAGAGTAAGAAGAATGAAAAAGATAAAGAGAAGAAATGATTTTGTGTGTGTGCGAGACAGAAAGAGAGATGAAAAGCTTTGTAATTACAGTTTAACCTTCTGCAAAATACAGGCTGAAAAAAATGATTTTTCAGTTTTTTCTGTATCAAGCCTGTGACTTCTAAGTCTTCTGCACGACATTCATCCTGATCCTGCCCGCTATTCCACCATCTGTATTGCTACAGCTTCCAGCCTGCGTTCAGGCCTCTCACACGTGCAGTCTCTGCCCCACGAAGCTTGCTTAGCTGCACCAGACAAACCCCACCGCTCCAGCAGCAAAGGCTTTAGCCCTCTGAGCACAAGGAACATTTCTTCCAAACAGCACATTTTGGGAAGAGCCAAGTACCTCCAAGGCCTGTGATGTAAAAGATAAAGGACTCAAAAGATTCCCCCAACAACTAAAATACATCCAGCCCTCTCCCACACACCATGACATAACAAGACTTTACAGGGTTTGAGGGAGCAGGCGTAACAGTTATGAGATGTTGAAACAAGTAATGTCACTCACTCCTTGTCTTGTATGACAGATTGATGGATTGTCAGCGCAGAACTTACAGACAATTTCAAAAGGTGGCAAGCTGAAGACAAACTGTCAGCGAAGGGACTAAAATCTTTTCCTGAAAATGAATAAACACAATCCCCAAATCCCCAAGCACTCCGGACTCTTATTATTAAGACACAAACACAATCCAAAAGAACAAGTCCTGATGTGAGCCCACTGAGCACAGTCTGTGCATCTTTTCTGAGCAGAAGAAACTGTTTTCATGAAGCACGTCATTATTTGAGAACCAACAATCCAGACCAAGAAAAACACGTTAATTATGAAAGAAAATGACCAAGGGACATTATGGGGTTTTGAGAAAGCCAGTAATGAATAAGCTAACCAAAACATCAGATAATTCCTCTGAAGCCAGGCTCACACAATGATATTTGCCAATTCTGGACGCAGCCATGACATTCACTAGTTTGGTGATGCATAACTGTATGACACTGATTTTCTCCACGGCATCAAGAAGGAAACATGCTCTCAGCCTTTTGTCTGCAGAATGGGAAGGCAAACATTTCAGGAGGCCATACAAATGCACAGGTACAAATGCTAAAAATGGCTTCATAGAATTTGCTGCTTCAAATCTACAGTGTGCAAGCCCGTACTGAAGTCTACTACTAGTTTAATAGCAATGTTGCACATAGTGAAGGTACACAGGCCAAGGTGAAGCAATTTGGATAGATTTTCTGGGAAGCTACAGTGCCAGGCCTCTCTCTCTGCAGGGAAGGGAGTTATCTTCATGGGAATCAGCTTACACAATGTCAAAGTAAAAAATGTTGTGCTCAGGTGAATAAACGATGCAAGGGAGAATCTTTTAGATTAAATCACAGACAAGCTTTCTCCACAAGAGAAACCCAACAGCATAGCAAGGTTTCCAAACCAGTCACTGCTGACCTGTCCAAAGAAAAGCTCGAGCGTAATTTACTGCATTTCTGTAAAACAAGCTTCAGTTCCATCTGAGGCTGCAACAAGCAAAGCTACAACTGCTGTTGAGCTTTAGTTGGTGCATAAGGCTTCATTCCAGAGCTGTGTGAACAGTGGGCAGCATGTCCTACTTAAAGAACTGAACATAAACATGCTAGAAAAAGAAAGTAACACTTGAATTTATCAACAGATAGGGACAAAGTCTGCCCCCTGCAATTACATTAATGTCAATATGGCCACTGTTTTAGATTGAATAAAGACTTCTTCTGTTACACAGGCTTTGCTTGCTCACTGTCTACCAAAAACCACTCAATGTCAAGCCACGCTCCTGTTAACTTCTTCCTCAAATGAGAGTACTGCCCTGATTGAAATGAGCCTGTATCACTGCCAGCTGTAATACAACCATACAAAGTACCTGAAAAAAGGACAAAATGAGGCTCCAAAATTATAAAGACAAAGACTTGGTGAAGATAAAATGATTGTATGTTTTTACTTAAGTTAGTTGAGCATGAGCAAACTTCAGTCTTTCCTGCTGTAAACAAAAGCGGTGTAAAGAGGTCAGCACTACTGCAATGTACTCAACAGATTAATCTCTTCACTTAAGCTTACAAAATAGATGTGTAGAGAAGATGTTCTCCTCCATTTCAAAAACAAAGCTCAAAAAAACGCCACAAAAGTACATGCAAGTTTTCCTAAACCCTTGATTAAGTCTAATAGGCTTTCTTCCCTGCATCCCCCATCTCCCAGCATGGCAGCCACCTACTGCCTGGCAGTTTGTGAGATGTTCTGAGGTGTCACAGGCTATTCGCAGTGCGAGGCATCGCATCTTGCTCCTGAGCAGCAATGACAGCTGTAAACAAAACATCTATGAAAAAGACTACTGAGGGTGCAGACCCCTGTCTTAAATGGAAATAAAACATTTTTATTTGGACAGACTCCCAGGCAAAGGTAGCCCTGTGCCAGTTACACTCTTAACCAGCATTTTCATGCCCAAGGAGCAAAATAATTTCTTCTTAAACCTCTCCATCAAAAGCCTGGTGAATAGCTGGTCTTTGAAATGATGGCACAGAGCCACCACAGATTTTTTTTTTCTTCAAACTAACACATTCAGCAGAATCTCAGAGTCACAAAGGCAGCAATAAATGGGGAAGAGGTAAAAGAACAAGGCTTAGGCAACCATCACACAGAGTATCAGCATCTTCACATTCACCACAATGTGCAACAGCTTTAAGCCATGGTGGAGCTGCTGAGCAACAGGATGGTAGCACTCTAAACATTAAGTTATCCAGGAGAACAAAGGGATGAGAGAGCCTTGGCAAAATAAAACTTTAAGTAGCAGAAATCATACAAGTGAGTTTAGAGTGGGATGCTGGAGAATGAACTGTCAATCCTGTCACCTGCTGAGTTTCCTGAGCTGGGAAATCAACAACAAAATGCCAGGAGAAGGCAGCATGCTGCTTTCAGTCTGCTCATCTACATTCAGAGTGGATGATTTGTCACCTTAGTACAGGAACTTCATCATTTACACAATTCATCCAGAGATAATCAAGAGAGAGCTTTAGTATAACATTAATTAATCCAAGGCTCCTAATGCATGCTACATTTAGCAAAAATAGTTCTTTTTCCAGAAACCTCAAGCATACTGATGTCCAATTGCAGGAACAGGAGTTTGCAGAAACACTCCTTCTTACGTTAATTTTTCAGCCTGGGCTCTAACTCACTGACATCAATGAAAAGAAACTTGTTGACTTTGCCAGGCACAGAACTGGGTTACCAGGGCATCCAAAGCAGATTTGTAACAATATCATTGGCTTTAATACTGAAATTTCCACTCTTGTATCAGTGGGCATGGTAAAGAAAGAAATACTCCCTGCAAAAAAAAACCTCTGGAGAAGCGTTAACTCCCAAGTCAGCTGTATTTCAATACAAGCAGTAAGGTAAATCATTACACAGCAGTTATGCTGTATCAAAGTACACATTGGCATTATTTCATATCAAGATTTAGGTTTTGCATTTCAATTCTATTAAATTCTATTTTTTTTTTTACCTGACAATGTTTTTCAACTTAGTAAAACGCAAAATATAGTTAACTGGCACAACCTCAGAGTTTGGGCCATGTGCCACTTGTTGTCCCTACAGGACCCAATAAAACAGAGCTTATTCGCAGCAGGAAACTACCTGAACAATTGTTTTTGAAGGAAGACAGCAAACTCCAGGAGAAGTAGGAAACATTCCCATAGAAAAGAAATCCACACCTGTCAGCTTCAGGTATTTCCTTATTATGAAACCTGATCTTAGGGACAAACATACTTACTCAGCATTTTTCTTACTTCTTGCTGCCAGAAACAGGTGATGCATTTAAAGCATTCACAAAGCTCAGTCTCTGTAGAGACCACCATTTCACAACAACCTCATCTTTTCTGTTTATTAGCAGAGGCTGGACCTAATTTTTTCAATACCATCCACAAAGACCTCTATCATTTGAGCTAGAAGAATACTGCCATAATTGACAAGAATAGGTGCAGCCAAATGTTTTCTCATACGGTTCAGAGATATCGCAGTCAGGCAGCATCTTCTCACAATGTAACGAAAGATGACACTTCATCAGACAACGTAGATGTGCCAGGCAATAAATCTTGCAGCAGAAGGCTCCTTCCTATTTTAATTCTAGTCATCACTGATTGAGAGATACAATTGTTTTTCTCAAGACAGACACAGGAGAGGTGAAACTAAAGCAAACACCTCAAACAACTGAAAAAACACAGAAATGCTCAGGGCTTCATTTAAATCCTGGTGCACTCATTCTGGTTTAATAAAATAGCCCACCCCACTGTTTGCACAATTCCTGAGATCAGTGGATGCTATCCTGCAGCTGCCCACACTATTCAGAACAGCAAGGAGGCTTGCTTCAGTTGCACACATCCATCTGTTTCCCCCTCCCCTTTTAATAGATGCATCATTTCAGGCCCACGTATGGAACAGGTTGGAGATCTCTCCCACCGTGACTTGCATATTTGTGCACTACTGACCATGAAAAGGTGTCCCCACAGCTTTAGTATTTTGCATTATTCTAGGATCTTTCATCTAAATGTTAGTAAATAAAGCTGTTTTGCAGTATTCCACAAGAATGGTTTTTATTTGGCATCTCACCATCGCTGCTGTCAGTGCATGGAGAAAGGGGCTCTCATATAGAACAGCACAGGTCAGCATGGACTACAAAAAACCCATCTAAAACCAGGGTAAACACTTGGTCACTTACGCCATGGCAAGTTCTGTGTTTTACTGGTTACAGCACCAGATTTATCCAAGCTACCCAGTTTAAAGCTATAGACATGTTATTGCTTTGTGGATTGGTCATGAGGTAGGAAGTTTTGGCTTTCCATCCACAACCACAAAATCAGGCACCTAGAAAGTGCAAAATAAGATCCCAATGTCTTGTACCCGGGATCTCCAGCTATTAAGGAAAAATTAAACCATGGCAGTAGTAAAAGTCAGAAGAGTTTAAAACAATAGCTCTTAAAGAACAGATTCAGATATATTATCTGGTAAAATCTGTTTTTGTATCAGTGGCTGCTTCTCCTTCAGAAAAAATGCTCCAAGGCTCCTTCAGTGCTAGCAGCTCGGAGCTCACAAATAACCCTTTGACAAGAAGCCAGCATGCATTCAGCAAGGATATACAGCCTACCAGGATCAGGACTCAAACCAGCTTGCTTCTCCTTCTTGTTCTTCCTCAGCTCCCTGCATGCCTGCAGGAAAATCACTCAATCTTCCCATGCCCAAATTCCACATTTGTATAAGGGATAATCACTCTTCACTGCTACAGAGGGTCATTGTCAGGCTACATTCACTAGTGATCGACAGGAGCCTTAGGTACCACAGACAAGGACCTCAAAAAGAATTGCCCCTGTGCCCTAAATGCTTTATGAAAAACAAATGTTCCTTACAAAGTAGATTTCAGATTGGGTTCCCTGCTAGCTATCACAAAGAACAGCAATTTAACAAAGACTCTACAAATGTAAAAAAAAACCCAAAAACAACAAACACAAAAAACCCCAACCCAACACAATTTGACAATATCCTTTCAACCCGACACTTAAAAAAACCTCACATGCACAATTACATATGATAAAGATAATGACAAAACAAGAGAACAAAGAAGGTGGGCAATATTGTTGATTCTAGCTTTAAAAAAAAAATAGTTCACTCAGTTTGCCAGCTTAATAGGTGATGTGACAGGTCCTTGGTTCATCTTGGGACAATTTGAGAACAGAATGATTAGCAGTGTATGATGACAGTGATCACTAGCTAGTTCCTGGAGAGCTGATAAGTTATTAAGCTAAACAATGCATCACTATTATGAGCAAGTCAGTGCACTAACTGTAATTTCCTTGAAAGCTGAGCGGTGCATGATTATACTTGTCCACTCAGACTCCCTGCTGGCAGCTCCGTATTCTGCTATTGTTCTGAGCTCTCGTCTTCCCAGTGCCCAGGATACAGCCGCGTGAAAATGTATTCTTCATATTCAGTCTTCATTGTGGCAGCTGTCATCTAAAGGATACCAGGAAAAGAGACATTCTCCATCCTGAAGCACAGCTATTAGAGACCCTAAAAACATGTGGTTTTGTTTGTCAGCATGAGCTACCTCTCATTTCTAGCTGAGGCACTTTCCATTTCAAGATTGCTCTGACTTTGGAATGACACCTACGAATATATTATACACGTACATGTGTATGTGCATTTATGTGTATTAAAAAGTCATGCTTACATACAAGTACATTTCTGGATGTTGTCTTTACGACTCTCAGGAAGACTGCTGTTATTACTGGAAGCTCAAACAGATATCTTTCAACTCATATTTCTCTCTCTCTCAAGTTACAAGCAAAGATGACAGAGCACACCTCCACTAACGAACCTAGAAAAAAGTATGAACAGAAAAGGCAAAGAAAAAGAAGGCAGCAGATGGATGCCAAGGATTTCAAGTGGCTAATACAAACACAGATTGGAAACATGGCCTTCATCTGTCCTACCAGAAACAGGCAGTTCTAGTGGTGGAGACAATGCAGGACCTGGAAAAAAACCAATCAGGTCCTGTTGCAGACCTGCTTTGTGAGCTGGATAAGCCACTTGCCCTCCTACCTGCCTCAGTTTCTTCCTCTGCAAAGAAAATCAGCAGCACTGCCCCACTTCTCAGAGGTGCAGCCAGTACTGTAACGGGTGATCAGGGCCTGGCGACTGCAGGGATTACTGCTGCACAGGGGGCAGTGCCGGGGCCTGATGCTGCACTGCTGGAGACATGGAGTAAAGCACGTCCCTAACCCTGTGTTTATGTGGAGAGAGAAGAACAGAGACCCCCCTTCATTTTGATTCCCTAAACTAATTCTCAGAAACATACTTTCACTCTTGCCTGCATGAATGGCAGGGGGGTTGGAACTAGATGATCTTTAAGGTCCCTTCCAACCCAAACCAGTCTGTGATTCTATGAAGAGTCACACTGAGCCTCCCCTCCCTTTGGTGCATTTTTACCGCGCTCTTGTCTGGAATGCCATCAGCTAGTCTGTCCAGGAGGCAAAATTTTGAAAACCCCTAAGTGTCTCCCCCCTCCAGCAGCAACAGACATTTCAGAGTGTAAGCCCCACTGGCTTCCAATGAGCCTTGGGGTGCCAAGTGCTTCGGTCGTTTTTTTTTTAAACAGGACTTGGGCAATTCTGAAAATATTATCGTGCACCTCCCATTAGATTCGATACAGAGTGAACATGAAGTGGGAAGAAAACCTGACACTGAGAACATTTGACAAGTGCTTAAAAGGTAGGTCCTAATTCATTTTAAACTTTGTTTTATGTAAGGCTCATTTAAGGAGCACCATGAAATTCTTTCATTGTCCTTTTCTCAGTGCTGATCCTGCAAGGAATATATAATCAGTAATATGTTTAAACAAGCCAAGGAAAAAGTACCACTCTGTTTTGCATCCAGGAACTGTTCTATTCCTGTCACTGAGTTTCTTCAAACCAAAGTGAAAGGGGAAAAATGTTACTGTTGGAATTAAAAACACAAAATAAGCAAATGTAACATTCAAAACATGATACTAGTGATACATACAGGGTAAGTCTGCCCTATAGTTTCAGGGGAAAAAAAAAAAAAGGCTAACACCATCACTATTTGCACACTTCATGCCTTACAAATAAATTACTTGTATCCCCACAACAAGATCTAATCATCTGACCATTCTCCTGGGCAGTAAAGAAAGGTTAAAAAGCCAATAATTTCTACTCCAACTCCAAAATTAACCATTCCATAGCTGCACTCCTGCAACTGTCTGTGTGCCTGTGCCATAAACATAACCAAAATGATTTGGTTTTAAAGGTGTGGGGGTTTGTGTTGGATGGGTGGGGCTTTTGTTTGGTTGTTTTTTTGGGTTTTTTTTCCCTCCTGAACTTAGATCACACTCCAGAAGTTAACAGCAACTTTCACAACACTGGAGATAGGAACTGTTGACTTGGGGCCAGGAATTTCAACTGCTTTGCTATGAATCTCCAACTACACCCTCAGTTATCCAGTCAACAGAAACTACCCCTAAAGATAGAGCTATTAACTGTTCCAAGTACTGGGGCCATCTACAAACCCATAACAAAAATGCATGGTTATGTTCCAGACAGTGGGAACTCCAGAGGAGATAAACAGCAATAACATGCCATGGAAGGCTATCAAACATGGATTAACAGCCAAGGATGCATCAGTCTAAAGCCTCAGTGATACACTATAAACATAGAAGAAAATGAATTTAAAGCATATGCTCCTGTACATCTTAAAAGGACACAAATCTCACATGGAGCATTTTACACATGTATGTATGCACATACTATTTATAATTCCTGACTTTTTTCCCATTTTTTTTCCACTGATAATTAGGTCATTATCACCTTTACAATGAGATATCCATTCAAAATACACTGCTTCATAAAATCATTAAAATCTAACAGATAACCATATTGTTTTGGGACTATTTCATATTTAAATCATTGCTTAAGACTACAATTCAACCACCATCTGAATGAACAAAGGCATTCAAATGGGCACAGGACACACAAAGTCCTTTTACTCTAGTCATTCCAGGCTGATTTCACACTCCTGTGCAAACAAAAAGTATTTCTGGCCTGTCACAGCGTAAGAGCTACCAGGGGATAGCTCAGTGATTCAGCACAAACCCTTCCTTAGAGACTTCTGGCCTTCCTGGGACACAAGGCTTGCCCTACATACAAACACAGAGCACTTGTGCTGGGGTCAAGGCTCAGCACCCCGGGATCACAGCCCTGCGATGGGTAATGTGACAAGCCACAAGGCCAAAAAAGTGACTGTACACCCAGGAATTATGAGAACCACTCAGAAATACAGTGCCTTGGAGTAACTGGATACCAATATGATGAGGATAGAGAAAACTCTTTCATATAGCGTGGTTTCATCGCATGACAGCTATTACAGCAGGATTTCAGAAACTGTACGATAACCAAAGCACAACTTTTACTGTAGGGCATCCACCACACAATACTGTACATTCAAGTCAAACCAAGTAACATGTGGACTTCATGCCATTCTAATACTTTCCCTTACTAACATCAAGGACATAAACAAAAGTCCTGCGTAGAGTGCTTGGGTAGAAGTAGCTTAATTAGTCTTGTACATCCATCTAACACCATTACAAATTGTAATTCCTCTGTCTGCACTACCACAGAAGCGAGTACATGCCCTTTCCCAAGGCAAGCTCTGCTCTCAGCCAGCTATGGAATGCTTTGCCTTCTAGTTTAACTTAAAGCAGCCTTGAGGCTGCTCTAACTTCAGCTGGTTTTTCACAGTTTACAGCCAATAAGCAGTTTCATATGAAATGCTCAAAAGAAACATAAAGGACCAATAAATTACTGTAGTAGAGATTCTTTCCTCCACACCAGCAGTTCTCTCCAAAACAGAGGTACAATCTCACT
>NW_010299711.1:0-10150 GCF_000700745.2 Antrostomus carolinensis | reverse complement strand
TGAAATCAGACATTAAATTACACATTATAATGCTATGCAGAAAGTAAGGCCAAATGGAGCACAGCGTTACAATGTCAAAAAGGTCAGCAGTACGTTAGCACAGAGGAGAGCAAAGCTCCATGCACAGCTCTAGGTACAAGACCCAGCTGGGCAAACTACCAAGCAACCTGCTGTAGTTGACTCTGCCTTCAGCAGGGAGGTTGGACTCGATGATCTTCAGAGATCCTTCCCGATCTGAACCATTCTGTGAAGACTGGCTATTTTCTAATTCTGTGAGGACAGCATGGCACCAGGCTTAGAGTGAAAACAACAAAGAAACGTTTTAAGGCTCCACTGTGACATTAACTGTCAAAGTCCTGCATGAGGCTCCCATGTAGTTAGGAGACATCCATGCTCATTCACCAGGCCAACCCTGTGCTTTGTCATCTTCTGTTCCTCTTTCTCTCCCCTCCATCGCTCCTCTCCAGAAAACCAAAAAGCCTGCACTGATCAAGCTGAACTCTTGCTAACCTCTTCTCTGCTTAGCCAAAAGCCACCAAGAGCCACCAAGATGATGAAGGGAGTGGAGCATCTCTCTTATGAAGAAAGGCTGAGGGAGATGGGGCTCTTTAGCTTGGAGAAGAAGAGACTGAGGGGTGACCTCATTAATGTTTATAAATATGTAAAGGGTGAATGTCAGGAGGATGGAGCCAGGCTCTTCTCAGTGATGCCCAATGGTAGGACAAGGGGCAATGGGTGTGAGCTGGAACACAGGAGGTTCTGCTTAAACTTGAGAAAAAACTTCTTTACAGTGAGGGTGAGAGAGCCCTGGGACAAGCTGCCCAGGGAGGGTGTGGAGTCTCCTTCTCTGAAGACATTCAAGACCCGCCTGTGTGATCTCATTTAGGTTCCTGCTCCGGCAGGGGGATTGGACTGGATGATCTTTTGAGGTCCCTCCCAATCCCCAACATTCTGTGATTCTGTGAAATGATACTGGTCTAGCAACATGGTTTCCGGCGGTCATTAAAATACTGTTACACCTGTATGCCAGAAACACTGAAAATAAAGCAACCACTTAAAAAACCCTGCATGTCAAAAGTGATGCTCTGTTCTTTAGGAATCCAGTCGTTTTGTACATTTGTAACCACCGTTACCCTGCCTGCAGTGCAGGTAACTCAAATCCATTTAATTTTCCAGAATAAAGTATTAATTTCATTTGCACAGAAATTGCTATAGACTGTCTACTCCTAACGAAAGCAACAATCTATCTCAATTTGTGACCCCTTAGTCCATAAAAGTTAGGAATTGTGAAACACAGTCCCACCAGTCACTGCAGGAAACTATTCACTAACTAGTCTAAAACTGGTGGTCAGCTCGGGAGAGAACGAGCCACACACAGATGGTTTCACACCCTGCGAGCTCAGCAGATGCAAACGAGCCACACACATTAAAACTCTGCCTGGCTCATGAAAATGCCAAATGGGTACTAACATGTAACTCAAAACACATCATCTCAGTACATCATAAACTATCCTAAATTTATCCCCGCAGCGGTGAGAGACAGGTTAATTCTAACATTTCCATTTTGCAACCCAGGAGTTCGAACATGAAAACAATTAAAAGCACAATTTTATTTTAACATTAGCTAATCTGATTCAAACATATCTGAAATAATTTTTTGAGTGATGGCATCTTAGGTGTAAATAAAGTAATTTAAATAACAATTATCCAAAGAAGTATGTTTACTGCTGAAACTCCAAAGCAAATTAAACAAGTCAATTGAGGAGAAATCAGTGACAAAGCAACTGGAACCAATCCATTTATGCAACAAACCAGATTTTGACACCAACAGCACCTCCTGCAAGAAGTGAGAATATTTTCCTCATTTCAAATTACTCAGTTTAGTTCAGAATGATCACTAGTTCATTCCAGGTTGAGAAACAAATTAGGAACTGAAAAAGCAAGTAAACTTGGTTTGGTTTCCCCCCCCCCCCCCCCCCCCCTCCACCCCCCCCGCTCTAGTCTGCAAACAAGGAGTTGGTGTGGGAGGCTGAGATCCAGGAGCTCCAACACCTTGACAAGCACAGTCTCAAGTCACCATCAGTTTTGTTTGTTCAGTACAGGTCACATAACACTGCTTAGTTATAAACACAAAATAAGCTGAGATTTTTGTTCCCCAAATACTCAGCACTTTTAATATTGCTTACCAGTTCAAAAACAGCAAATGAAAACATTTGTTTTCCATGTTATAACCAAACTCCAACTTCCACCCAAAAGCAGCTTGAAAAAGATCACAACTGAAAGATTAATCATGTAATAAGTCATCCATCATTTTCAAAAAGCATAAAAATAAAGACTAAGGAAATCTATGTAAATGTATACAGTTGCTTAGATGCATACAAATTATCTAATTCTCATTATTAACAACAACCTTTTTTTCTTTTTGCCAAGACTAGATTTATTTGCGAGTGCCTTAGAGGTTATCAAAAGAGAAGAGTCAATCTTTCTTTATGGAAAGAAATACAAGCTACAAATGTTAAACAAGATTAGCATGGGCCATTTCAATCAAGGTCTCTGACCTGTCAACTTGAACCAACTCACCCTGTAAAACCAGATATCTGGGTGGCATCATAAAGGGCTGAATACTGAGCTCTTAACCACAGAAAGAGGATAAATACTCAAGTGTCACTAGAACCAGTGCATTTAATTACCCAGATTCTCTGACACATTTCTAAAAGGCCTGAACAGAAAAAGACAAGGAGAGTCACACCTGCATTTTAACTGTTCTATCCAAGCCAAAACTTGTAAATTTTCCCCTCCCAGCTTTAGAAACTCCCCAGTATCAATTTTTTAAAATTCATTTATTTGAATACATAAGACCTAAAGTTTGCATTTTACTCTAAACTTATTTGTGTAGTTAGCAACACCTGATGACATCTCTAGTATCCTCTGTAACCAGGACACTAAAACTTTGCAGGCAAAGAAAATGAACTGTCCTTTACAGTTATATCTTGATCACATTCACACTTCAAAAATGTTTGAGTTTCTACTTATAAACAATCTGCATTGAAAGAACTTGGGTCAAGGACAGCCTATGACCAAAACCAGCCTATATCTCCCTACATTACTGGCCAATAAGTAGCACAAGTATCTTAAAAACATCTATTCCATCACATTAATGAAACTTAATTGGACTGCAAAGGTCTGAAAAAATCACTTTGCCTACTGAGACATCCCCACAAAAGTGTTATCTCAGAAGTCCTGGAAAAATTAACAAATGGTTTGCTGCCACCCAGCAAACTCACCACTTTTCCACATGCCAACTCTGTGCTAAATAGCGACTCTGATGTTTCAGCATGACTGCTGTCAGCCTTCTACAGCCGGCTGCAGCTCAGAACTAGATTTTTTATTTTCATCTCCAGTAAAGCACGTTTAACAGACGTGTAAAAAAGTAAGGAAGTCGGTTCTGGTTGGTGAGGAAGTTTGGGCATTCACTGCTTTTTTTAGATGTGAAAATAAAACTTTATCAACCAGTACAAAATGTTTATTATCCAGCAGACCACAAAAATGAGATCAGTTTCTCCATTTCCATGGTCAGCACAGTAAAACTTTGTGCAGCAAGTCTGAAACTAACAAGGGATTGTACAGTCATGAAACAGGCTTAATCAATCTTCACTTCTTTGTGCCATAATAAAACATTTCTGTCTGTTGTTTTCTCTCTTAACAAATATACCTTATAGTTAGCTACACAAAACCAAGCTGGGCTCAGGGGGGGGGGGAGGAGAGATGTTTTTACTTTGAAGTGATAACTGCAGCTTACAGGCTTTGCTCTGTCGATTCTAAACTGCAATGAACAGTTTTTTCCTCACATTCCTGTTGTATAATTCTTCCTTTACCAGCCTTCAGCTATCAGCAGATCAGAGCTGGAGTTTACTCTGGAGCTGGCAGTAAACAAAAGAACAAATCTGCACTGTTTCCCCTGAAAAAAAGAATTGTAGCCCTTGTCCAAACATATTAAAACACTGAAACATGCAGGACGATTAAGTAGTTGTGTGTTAGATAAATGAGGTAGTGTGCTAAACAGATTTAAAAAAACAAGAATAAGTGCAAAGATTTACATATTTATAGAGCAGAAACAAGGCATTGTCTAATAGTTCCAGCCATCAAATGGAGTCCAATTTAAGTTATAACTCAGTGGAAGGAGTAGCCTGTGGATTCAAACTATTGTGTTAATGAACAACTCAGCTGTTACTTTTTGATGACAAATGCACAATAGTCATACTTTGCCTTAACAGACCTGCAATACATTTGCTGTACTGCTGGAGCATAAGAGCACCCAGCTTGCAGGGGAGCCATCTAGGAAATAATAAAAGCCACATTTTTCATTTAAATATTGACTTTCATCTGAAAGTAATAAACAAACATTCAGCTGAAGGGATTTTTAATGAGTTACATGGCAAAAGACAAATATTTTTTCATCTTTTTTATTTCTCAGCTCAACATCAGTGGCCACGAGTGTTGTTTACTTTATATCACTGATGTTATACCTTATCCCCAGATGATGCATTACATCTATGCAACAGCTCTGCCAATGGATGTAAATAGTTTAGCATGGGAAATAAGGAAAATCAAGCAGTTCACTACAAACTACAGCCAGGTATTTATTTATTTAAAAGGCAAAAGTCCAAGCTCAGACAAGAGAAAGTAAAAAAAAAAAAAAACTTAAAAAAAAAGCAGCCCTATTAAAACATCCAATATCTAAACCAACACGTCTCCAGCACATAGTGCTCCCCAGCATTAGACTGTGGGTTTGATCCAGTACTTCTCATCCACCTTTTGAATCTCATTTAGTTTCTAAGCACTCCTGTCAGCTTCTGACTTGGCATCAGCCTCAGTCTGATGAGACCACATGGCACGTTGAGGACTGCATGACAGGACTGCCAGGCAAAGACAGACGTAAAATAAGGCAGTGCCCCCCTGGTCAGCCTGTGTGACAGAAACAGAAAAGAAAGGGAAATAATAACAACATCTTCAGATAAACAGTAAGAGACCATCAGGAAGGAAACCTGCTCTTTCCAAGGTTTAAAGTATTAAAGCACTGCAGAATGTTCTCCCAGCCCAGCAGCAGCCCAAACACCCAGCACCCTGAACACAAATTGATGATATTCACAACTGAAGAGCTTATGTCGTTTGTTGGCCCAAACAAGTAACTTCCATTCTCTCTCCTTCTCATTTAGCAGATTCTCACCAGCTCTTAATCAGCCTGAATATCCACCAGTAAGTTCAGCACCATATGTGCACGTGGTAATGCGAACAAGGTGGCAAAGTGCTTTGGGGAAAGACAGGCAGGCAGCTTTAGCCATGAGGCTTCCCACTACTCCAGCCTCCTGTGGTGCTTGGACATCAGCACTCAGTTCTTCTGTAACAGATGGTCACCAAGTCAGACTAAAAAAGAAGTCCCCAAACCTCAGACAGCACACATACATACACCTCCAGAGGAGGGAAAAAAGATAACTTAAAAAAAATCAAGACATTTGTGAGTCTTTGCCACACCAAAACATGAGCAACCTGTTTTAGATGAGTAAACAGTGTCTTATAACCTGCAGAAGCCTTTATTCAGTGGTCTTCCAAGGACATACAGGATGGCAGAAGCCAAGGGGGGGGGGGAAGGTTTTAACAACTGGACTAACTTGGCTTTGCCAAATAATCACCCAATGTTGCAGAGCAATCTGTATTTCATAAAAGGGCATAAATGACATTTGTTTGTCTGAGTTCATACCAAAGGAAACAGACAAGTGATCTCTTGAATGTCCTCAAACGATGCATAGAGACATTTTAAGCACTTGTTTGTTCTATTATGCTCTGAAATCCAAAATAGACCTTTTATTACAGTATCTCCAATTTCAGGACACCTAGACAGTAAACAAGAGAATGAGAAACACTTATATTAATAGCAGCAACACACTGTTCGTAAGTAGAGGTGTCAATTATTACTAAGCAAAATTGACAGATTACCAAAAATACCACCACAAACTTAGCAAAGATAACAAATTTAGTTTCATTTTTTTTTTGTTCAAAGATAAACCAGCTTCTTCTGTCCAGTTTAGCATTGTTTACTTCTTGCTACATTTTTATTAGAATGAATATTTTTAAACACCTCTCCACTCTAAGAACACCTCCTGCCTCCAAGCATCCCATGGTAGCATGACAAGCAGTGGTGAACACGGGGCAGAGCCCAGCCTGGCTCTTCCACCCTATCCAGCTTCTCTGGGAAGCATCCCACTTTCATGGCCAGCCTTCTGTATTTAGTGCCAAGTCTGCAAGCTTGCAAAGTGCCTGTAATTCTGCTTCATGTCACCATCATACACACACTGCACCCCTAGAAGAAGACCTGAGCATCTGGGAAAGAAACTAGACTGACAGATGCTTTTGAGGTGGCTGCTGTAAACACTTCTGTGATCAAGTTCTCATCCTTTACGCATTCCAAGCTCATTCCTTCCCTTCAGCATGTTGAAATAATGACCAACTAAAACTAAATACTATTAGAAAACTCTCAGAGATTTTAAAATTATTGATGTGAGGCACACAGCCTACAATTATTTTAACTGCCCAGCCCTATGAACAAACTAAACTCTCAACTTCACCCTGGTTGTAACTTAATCTCACTAGAATTTTTTTTTTTCTTTCCCTCAACTACTTTATTTCACCATTTACCACCAAATCTTTATATTAGGTACTGGAACAGAGAGAGGAAAGGCTACTTGTTAATTCATTGACTCCAGATGTTCAAGGGTCTACCAAAGCATTATCCAGAAAGAAGGCTTAATTACCTTATACAAATACAGTGCTTGGAAGAATCCTGACCTCACTTTATTCTCCAGGACTTAAACTCTCCATATATTTTTATATACACTCAAAAGGCAAGGTCAGGCTCACCTTCCTTGTCCCTATTGCATGCACTGGTGGCTCAATGCAAGCATTATCCAAGACTGTCCTTCCTCCCCCTCCTTTCAGATTTAATTCCTATGCAGTAAAAGGAGGTGCAGTTAAAAATATTTCTGAACTAGGAAAAAAACAAAACAAAACAAAACCCAAGACAGGGGTGCAGCAGCACATTAGTACATCTATCAAGTCTTCAAGCAGGTTACTTGTGGCACCTAACCCAATAGCATGAGATGGTTTAACTCTGACCAAGGAAGTGAAAAGGAGACAATTTTGGTGGGAAGGAAGTTCTTCTTTTTGCAGCACACAGAGCTGAAGGTGGGAGTCTCTGAAGGAGCACAGTTTTCTGCCCCACAGAACTAACATTTACAGAGGCACATACAAAAGAAAAAGGACACAATGTTACACCAGGCACAGTTGTTATATTTACACCTATAAACACACAGCACACCTTCTGAACAGGTGAGGATCCTTGGCACCAAGGAACTCTGAAGCCAAACACTTGACACAACGCAATCAGCAAAACACTAGGATGATGATGACAGCAATAGCAAAAAGATTACACACATGCAAATCTGCAGCATGCAACTCACAATTACACGGATCTGACCCTCCACCAGGGTGCCTGGCAGAGCTCAGCTGAAATCAATAAGTCTGCACAAGCAGAACATCAAGAGCACACTGCTCAGTAAAACTGCTTAGGAATTTGACTATTATTAATTTCTAGACTACCTGTCTTAATGCAACTTTGCATCAAACACCTCATGCCTAACTTAAAGTTCTGATTAACAGCAGTTTTCTTTCAGCTCAGTTCAGCCCACCATTTTATTCGCTCCTGGTCTCACCTCTTCACCTCATTAACTGCTTTCTTGCTTCTGGCCATCGGAATGGTTCCAAAATTGCTGTTCTTTGTTCAAAAAAATACTGCTATTGTAACAGAAGATAAATTAAAAGACTCATGTCATGAACAAGGGCAGACTGAAAGAGGCAAGAGGCCAAATAAAAAGAGGGAGATTTGTTACTTTTCCTTCCCAAGAGAATTAAGAAAAACATACAAGATTTAAAAAATTGTTCCAGCCCTTTTTCCTGGTGTATGAGAACATGAAAGAGACTCCAATACTCCCTCCAGATCACTTCTCAGAAGAGCCTATGTAAAATTTGTAGTTTCTTGCATGACTAATTTAAGGATACTGATGATGTCATTGCCACCTCTCCAGATCACATCTGTCCCACAAATCATTATTTCTTACTGGCAGCCTTGCAGCACAGGTAAAAACTCTAAAGTCTCACTGGGAAAACTGCAGGTTGCATAAGGAACTGGCATCTTTGTTATCTCATCAGAAAAGATTAGCAGGGATGTAGGCCACCTTCCCCCTTCATCCCCACAACTGGTCCTTTTCAGATGGGGTGGTTGGGGGTGGAGATTTGTCTTGCACCCATATTAAAAAGTTGTTGTCTCAGGCCAGGCCCATTCACTTCTTTAAGGAGGAAGAAAAAGAAACAATGGGATCATAAATTTATGGAGTTACATCTCCCAGACCCCTCACCTTGCTCATGCACATGGTGTTCACCAGAGCAGAAGGTCCCTGGGGCAGAGACTTTGTTTGCCTCAGGACATGTAAAAAGCACCCAGGAGAATGCAACATTTCAGTACTATCAGTTGTCTTAAGAATGACACAAACAAGCTTTCCCTTCTCTCCCCTGCATCTCTACTGTCTGCAAAAACAACAAAACAAACAAAAGGGAAATAAATAGAAGTCTCCCATGCCAACAAACCTTCCCACAAACAGTTTTTGTTCCTGACTAGTGAGATTCCATGAAAGCTAGGGAAAGGTTATCGATACTCACTGTGCATGGAAAGGGCCAGACACCACAGCAACCAGAGGCAACACCAAACTCTCAAGTGCTGCACCCAAATGCAGGACAAGGTATCCCACCCCAAAGGGCTTCTCTTACTGTCCTAACCCTTCACAGCTCTCAATGCTGAGGGTATGGAATGTAGTGTGAAACACAAAGACAACAGGACCATTCCTGAACTTAATGAATAAAAACCCCACCAAACCCCAGTGTGTGCATCGAGTGACAGATTTAAAGATTTCCCCACTGACGTTAACAGTGACATTTTAAGCACGGGCGGGGGAGCAACAACTCCTCCAAAAAATTCAGTAACCACTTTCAATTATAATGAAACAACACATTAAAAATAGAAATCTAAGACTGAAGAGCCTTTAATACCCTGTTGAGTATTCAGGGACAGCAGTAAACAAGGTGCTGATATACTTTACACTGCAAACAATGTTAGTGGTGAGCCAAATGGGATGAGCCCCAAATCAGAGTGAAATTTCAATGCATGAAGTTTAACTGTAAGATAAGGGACTGTAATCAAATTACACCACAAATAGGTCCATTCATCTGTAAGCATTATCACAGAGAGAGGATTGAATTACAGCTTGGAATAAAACAATTTAAGAAATAAAAAGCAAATTTATTATCTCTTTATTATTTTCCTAGTGACAAAGAAAATTTCCCACCTTCATACAAGAATGCTACCCAAGATGAATCTGGGGAGAAAACTGAAATACTAATTATCAGGCTGGAAAAACAAGAAGAGTTTGAGTTGTGTTATTTACATTCCCATTCCTCTTTCTGTATAGAGCAACAAAGTCAACAAGCTAAGTGAAGACACAAGAATATGCATTTGCAATTCAAGTTGTTTTGCTGTGAAAGGCCTCAGCAGCTTATATACATTCAATAAACCGGCCACAATATGGGGTTTTTCCTCCCTCTCAGAAAAAAAAAATTCTCACAGTGCCTTCCACTATGTTTTTCTTTTTCTTTTCTCCTTTTTTTCCCCCTCCAAAAGCTATCACAAGCTGTATTACTCTACAGCACAATTTTTAAAGAGAACCAAATGCAAGGCATGCATTTCCCCTCGTCCTCCTCCAATTTGGCAGCACTGAAAAAACACCTTTTAGAAAAAAAAAACAAAAAACGCGTGTGGACGATTCGCTCCTTCAGTAAGTGCTGCAAGAACAACAACCAGGAGGGGGAAAAAAAGGAGAGAGAGAGAGAGAGCGAGAGGAAAAATCCTCACTCCTCCTCCCCCGGTGCCGTGGTTGCCTTTGTTGTCCGGCGGTCGCCCCGTGCCCGCCGAGCCCCGGCCGGGCCCCCCCGGCCCCACCTGTTCGGGTTCATCCGCCCGGGGCAGAGCGCAGCTCCCGGGCCGGGC
>NW_010299710.1:1573-2247 GCF_000700745.2 Antrostomus carolinensis | reverse complement strand
ACCCAAACCATCCTATGATTCTATGAAATGCGGTGGGAGGTGTGGAGGAGTTTGTTTCTGCTGATGTTAAGGACTTGCACAGCCTCCCTTGCTCCATGGTTGGGTACAGATGCCGGTGAACGTGGACGTGCCGTGTCTCAGCTCCGTGTCTGTTCGTTGCAGATATCAACATGGCCGGGGAACCCAAACCCAACAGACCTAAAGGGCTGAAGAGAGCAGCCTCTGCGTTGTACAGGTAGGTCTCCACCGTGCCACCTCCCTGTGACAAGGTCTCCAGGCTGGCATTTGCCTTCTGGCTGGGGCTGATTTTTTTTTTTTTGCTGCCCTGAGCTCCCTGGCCCCTACCCCAGGCAGCCCTAGGCTGCTGCCACACCTTCAGATCTTCTCCTCCCATGGGCTTCTTGGTCTGTGCAATGTCCCTCAGTGCTAGGCTGGAGGGAGCAGAGCCAGCAAGAGGCATCAGCAGCAAAGCCAAGGTTGGCCAGCATCCATGGCCTTGTGGGACTCTGCCTGGTCATGGTCCAACCTGTGAACAGTCTTGGACCTTGAGATCGTTGGAGAGAGGTGGGCAGTACCTGCTTTAACCACATCAGAGGTCTTGAAAGAGGGGTACCAAGAGGAGTGTTCCCCACCAGCCCCCAGAGTAGGAGTGGGGCACAGTGGCACATGCTGGG
>NW_010299710.1:0-1541 GCF_000700745.2 Antrostomus carolinensis | reverse complement strand
AGGGGAAGAGAAGCATGACAGGGAAAGCGAGAGAAGAAAGGAAGAAAGTGGGAAGCCCTTGGAGCAGCAAATGGAGGAGGTGGCCAGGGGAAGCCCTGAGGGAGCCTGTGCTGTGGAGCAGTGACCAAGGAATCAAGAGAATGCAAGTGGAGTAGGTCTGTGGGAGATGTAGGTTGTTAAGATGTCAGGAGGAGCTTTCAGTGCCACTGTTGCCAGGTCTAGAGACTTTCAATCAAGATTTTCACAAGGAGATTTTAATTTAAACCCCAGAGTCTGGAGTCATGGGAATATGGGAGGAACTCATTAAGTTCTTGCTCCAGAGGCTGCAAAAGGGAAGACTTGAGAAGGTATTTGGAGAGCACCCTGTGGGTTCCAGAACCCAAAACCAAATAAAAACATTCCCAAATGTGTTTTATTTATAAATTCTCATTATTTTTATGCCAGTCTCATGATATGGAGATTGGGGCACTGAGTCAGGATTTACAAGGTGTGATGTTGGGAAGCAAAGACTAAAATCAGTACTAGGGTTATAGATGGGTGTAATAAAAAAGAAACCATGAGAGAACTGTAGATTTTTCTACAAAAAGAAAAAAAAAGTGAGAGGGATGAAGAGAAATGAAAAAAACCCCCATGATTCAGACTCAGCCACACAGTCCAACACCACCATCCTACAAAACAGCAAACCTCAGTGGTAGCAACACTCTTCTGGCGTAAGCAAACCCACTAGAGCTTCAGCAGCCCTCCCACCACCACCACCCCCAAGGTGTCTGTTGAGCCCTTCCCCAAGTCTCTCAGCTGAGCTTTTCCTTTGCAGCTTTCACCAGGCAAATTTTCCCTCCCACCTTGGGCCAGCTTGGCCCTTCTTCACCAGATTCTGGCCCTTCACCAGATCCTGGCCCTTCACCAGATCCTGGCCCTCTGGATTCACAGGGAACGCCAGTCAAGCATGGTGTCTCTGTGCATTACCCATGCTGATGTATGGAAATAGAGATGACATCAATCATTCTAACTAGCTGCATATACAGTACTTAGGTGGTGCTGGTAACCATCATGCAAACCAGTTCATTCCATACATCTTGTGATAAAGAGCATTTCATTGACTCCTCATCCGTGCCCCGACTGCTAACCCATTTCTCTTGAAATGACCAATATTTCAGACCTCCAGGCTGCCATGTAGATGTAGAGAGAGTGAAACAGAGATGTTTGGTTCCTCCCACAAATATGGATATGCTAAAATATGGGCCAGAGAACTACAGAGCTCTGAGCTTCAGCAATATTTCATCCCAGATTGGTGACAGGTTTAAACTTTGCCATCTGGACTAGCAGAAGTTCCTGTATCTCGTGGAGAGCAGGGAATCGGGGTTTGCAGGGAGCTGTGGTTACAGCTTCCCGAACCCACAGAAATTGTTCTACACGTTCCGAGTTCAGAACTCGGCGCTGTCAGTTCCAGAAGTGCTGTGGGAAACACGGAGGAATAATTGTTTTCAAAGGCTGGTTTATGTTGCCTCACTCCAAGTGTGTGTGAGAGAGGGAAGGGGAAG
>NW_010299709.1:0-578 GCF_000700745.2 Antrostomus carolinensis | reverse complement strand
TTTTAGTTTAAGAGCTTGTGTAACCCAGTGAGCACCCGACATGACAACTGTATTTAAACTATTGTCTCAAGAAATAAAACCGAGCATTAAACCTTTGTTATTGCTGTGGTAATAAAGCGCGTGTGACATTGGGGCTCCCTGCCTTGCCCAATGGGGGGTTACCCCGTCCTGTGGCCGTACCCCTGATTAACTCGACATGTACAGATAATCCTTCCCCATCAGGCCGTGAGGGCCTCCTCGGGCGGCTGTGCTGTGTGCTGTGGCTGGAGGGGGCATGGCAGCAGGCTGGGGACAGGGCAGACATTGTCAGCCTGCCCTGGGTGCTGGTGCGTGGGCCCCAGGATGGGCGGACTCACTGCCACATCTCCTCCCTGGCTGTGGGAGGCGGACGGCGAGGGTAGGGTCTGCGTAGCCAGAAACTGGGGACACCACAGTCCCTCCTGGGCTGTGCTCAGAAGTCCTGCGTGGTGGCATGTGGGAGTGATGAGCAGGGAGGAGAGGGGAGACTGCTGAGTAAGGGCTGGTGTGGGGGAAGGCAGCGCTTCGGAAACTGGCAGTGACCTGCTGAGCTGAATCAT
>NW_010299708.1:0-31219 GCF_000700745.2 Antrostomus carolinensis | reverse complement strand
GGTGGGCGGTCTTTTTAGTCAGCTGTGCAAAGATACCTGCTGCTGGTCTTGATTTGATAATTGAGAGAAAAGAAACACATTACTAGATAGCCATAGGATGCCAGAGAAGCTACAAAGTTCATTGAAACAAAATGCCATGGCCTGAGCAGAAGCAGAATGTAATATTAGTGAGAGAGGTCTTGATCATGTGTGAAACAGTATTAGGTTGCCATGGTCAGCAGCTACATTCTGATTTATATTGTCTCAAGACCTATCCCCTTGCTGATGAGGAAAGACATCTCCTCTGTAATCAAACCAGAGCCTCAGCCCTGACCACTCGCCTAACATCTCACCAAACAAATCTGCACATTCTTATCTTCTTCCCCTGGCTCATCCCAGACACTCAGCCTGCTGAGGCTTTCTAACCCTAACTCATCCCCAACTCATACACTCCAGAGCCTCCTGGGATCCTGCAGCCCTGCACTGTTGTGCTCCAATCTTTACCTTCCCTGTTGCTCAAGGTCCCTACAGGACACCTGCAGCAGCATCACCACAGCACAGGGAGAGGATGTGGTTCCATCATGGAGACCATGACATGAAATTTTTGTCTGTTCCTCTCTTTTCCCATGACCCTTCCTGCACCTCCTACCTTGGGTAAAAGACAATGAAGGTCAATACTTTTTCTGATTTCAACAGATAAGTTCAAATAGCACTAAGCTAATGGACTCAGGTCAACATCTTTACTATGTCAGAGTTCACCAATACCCCTGGTGTTACAAGAATATAACAAATATGTTACACAGAGAACCACTGGGGTGCAGTTGGAGCAGCATTTGTCTCTAAAAAATAAGTTTTAAAGTTAGCGTGCTCCACTCCCTCCTTCTGTTCCCAATAACTTTTTGGGTGAAGCAGCACAGGCAAACTAGCCTGCAAAGCCTTCCTGAGTATGGGACCTCAAAGCCACACAGGCATTTTATATGTCAAAGGCCCGCTATGGCAACCTGTAAAACTCAATGCCACTTTGGTACCATAGTCAGCTGTTATGATTTACAGCTGTTCTCATCTTAGGACTCAAGGCAAGATAACTATTATCAAGGTGTCAAAGACAGCCTCACAATTAACATCTTACACTTCCCACACCAGTGGTCCCTGGCTTGAGGGGAAAACTGGGCTGTGAATAACAAGCTATCAGAACAATTGGTGACTCACTGAAAGTCTGTAGTCCAAGATACTGTCAGTCTGACAACTATTTTATCATAGTTGTCACTGAGGGGCAAGATAAGAACAAAATCACAAAGTGTTATTGATTGTGAAAGGTCGGCATACTTACAGTTGGAACTCACTGTGGGTACAATCTTCTGGATTTTGACAGAGATTTCAATGAGAAAGGGGTAAATAAAAATGTGGATTACCTACTCTTAATACAAAATACCTATAAATTAGTGCTCTGAGTACAGGCAAAATTAGTCTATCAGTGGTCCAAGATTAACTACAATTTCTTTGTATTTCCAGTTTTGAGTTGGCTTAAATTCTAAACATTTTTCATCAAAGGAATGCCAAATTTATGGAAGTATTTGCTTGTGCGTTTTATTGTTTTTCAGCCCAAAGGTGATATCAAATGAACTCGTGCAATGGGATTGCCAGGAAGCAAACAATGAACCACATGTGCTTGTAGTTCACCATCTGTATTGAGAAAGGTTGGAGAGCTCCAAGAGTTAACAGTTGTGTCTGAAAATTTGCCTTTCTTTTTATTTCTAGTCTGGGCAGATGATAGGTTTCACCTTGCTGTCCTACTGATCTTTTCCAAATTGACAAAATGACATTCAACTGGTTAAAAAATGCTATTCATTGTATACATTAATACAGATAATATCCCTGGGGTTTTCATTTGACACAAAACAGATTTAAACAAAAAAATCAGATTATCCTCAATATAAATGAGTTATAGTATGTTCATGGTGCTGCAACTCACAGAAGAAATGGAACATTACAAACCAAGTAAAAAAAGTCAGAGCCCATGGGAGATCTGTAGGCCCCTGAGTTTGATGTTGTTAGATGGAATAACTTATCCTTCAGGCAAATCTTTCCATTTCTGACAGTGGCTGTCTCATTTGTTATTCCTCTGCCCTCTACTGTGTATGGCTCACAGCCTTTTTTTGTGAGCTTTTGAACACAATACTAGGATTTTTCCCTTTCTAGGTTTTATTCTGTTGAGTTACTCAGTCAAGAACATTTATTAATCAACCATATTTTCTACATTTTGCTCCACAGATTAAAATACTAATTTTTCCTTAAGAAGAATTTTGTTCTTTGAAGAATAACACAAATAATGCAAGTATACTCCATTTTAGGTAAGTAGCCTGGCTGATCTATTAGATATCTTTACCCTGTTCCTATCTTGCTTTTATTTTCAGACTTGAAGCAGAATCATTAACATCATTATCTAAAATATGGGCAAAAATAAGAATAGATACTGAGTCTAAACAGACATAAGCCACTGATTTGCCCATACTGAGAAATTCCTCACCTTCTGCAGAAGGTTTTGCAGCTCCTTTGGCACAGGAGACTTGAGCTTAAAACTCAGGCCTCCCTTGCTATCATTACATCATATGGAATATCCACTCATTGCCATTGTGAAACTGTTTTCTGTAAAGGCGAGAAAAGTCATTGTCCATCTTCATACTTCCATGCATTGAATAAATCCCTGACACTGAGACTGAGACACAGAAAAGTAATGTGCAAACTTCCGTTGTGCAGCTGAGAGGACTACTCTAGTACACTCACAGGGTTTCTTTATGTTTCTTGGAGACCTTTGTGATTTCTGTAGGTCTTCATTGCCTTGCATAACTAGTCTTTTATCAGCAGAATAACTTATGAAGAGCCCTTCTAGGGTTATCCTGACTTCATTTAGCAAAAAATGGCTGTATCTATTGTTAAGGAGATACTCAGCATTCCTTGAAATATATTTTTCTGTACCCCTCTCATTTATGGCAAACCTAATTTCAAAGTTATAATGCAGTCTTACTTGCTCTTATAGTGTGAAAACTATTTTTTTAAGTGTTAAAATTTTTAGAATTACTTTTCTTTCTTGGGAACTCGTAGTGCTAAAACTCAAAGTGGAGGACCATTTAGCCAGACAGCTGACTGAAACAGTAACATTGCATATTAAAATAAACTGCACAGACTTATTGCTTTGCCTTGCCTTTTGCTAACTTTTTTTATCCTCATGAGCGTGTAACACTATCCTGAAGATGAAAAGTGGGACTCTTAGGAAACAAAAAGTATTTTCCTGATTTTTTTTCTTTCAAAGCACCCAGGACTTTTTAGGAAAATGTACAGTAGTTGAACGTGCTATAAAATTTCCTCACAAAATCTATTTTTATGTGGCTTCAAAGAGGACTCCTTCTTGTCCTACATCACTTCCTCATGACTATGTAACTATATGCCACATAAAGTATATATCATAGGATTTTGTTTTTAGCCTGGTTTCCTGAAGGAAGGGGTTTATGCCATAGTGCTTCATATGCACACATGTCCTTCCTGTCCATCCTTGGTAACTTTGCAGCCTTGAGTCACTCTCAGTGACATCTGACAGAGCAGCAGACAACTCAGAGAGATTAATTCTGACAAACTTCATGAAGGTCCACATGAGAGAGACCTGTTTTGAGGGAGAGAACTTCAGATGTCTGCTAAAGCTGGAGAATTTGGAGAGAGGGTGATCAGGCACTAGTGCATGTTTCCTCTTCTTGTCTCCTCCTCTTCCTTCTCTCCTCTACTTCTTCATCTTCTTGTGTCTAATAAGTGATAATAAGTCTAATAACCTCACACTTTAGCCTTGACATAACACAACTGAAATCTTTGTCCACCACAAGATGCAGAGTAATTGAAATCCAAGCTTCCATACTTAGAGTACTCACGGAGATCCTGGCATCTGACTGGAGACATGGAGTCTTCAGAATATCTCAGCAAATGTAAAGTTTTAGATGCTTCACTAACTAAATGCTTTATTTCATATGCATTAATTCAAAATTTTAAAAATAAACAAACTTTTCAGGGATGTTCAACTTAAAAGACAGTAATTTGTAGATGGAAGTATTCGTGTGCCTTTGGGAAAATTCTTAATGGCATCAGGCAATCCAACTCTGGTAGTTTTTTTAAGACTCTAATAAAAAAATTGTCTTGCTTTGCTGTATTGGTTTTTGTTGTTGTTGTTGTTTTATGTTTTGTTTTTGTTTGTTCAATTGTTTTTGTCTTGGCCTCTCTGTTTTTATGGCATTTGCCTCCTTAATCCTCCTTAGATTTAAGATTAAAACTCAACCCCCACAGTAGGTGAAGAAATTTGCTGAAATGATCCAGTGTTGTGTAGATCCCTGAAGTGGGTTCTATTTTATTACTGAATGCATAGGAATTACTGAAACTTCAGTGGAGATTGTTAACGAGAAACTGGAATTCCACTGATTAATTAATATATTGTAGTCTCTTTCACTTGGTATTTTGAGTTTTAGTTCTATACCACTGCCTGGGGGGACATATCTCTTAGGTTGTCTGGCAGCAGCCTCGTTATTCACAGAAATGGGTAATAACTTCTTCAAATAAAATATTTTCATTGATCTTAAAAGAGAAATTTTAACTTTGAGCTCTTTATTTAGTTTCATGACTATCTTTTTGTGTCATTGTTGTAACACTAGGACCCTGAAGTCTAATCTAAATGGTCATATAACTTTGTGGTACACATCATTAGGGCTTGCAGGTCCAATACACTTGGGTCAGGAACTACACAGCTGTGAAACTCTAAAACAAGAGCAAATACTGAAGTTTAAGTGAATGGCATTCCTCCCTAGCAATCACTTCAGAGTAGAAGCACACAATACCATTTTGATTCTAGACAGGGCAGCTTTCAGATATCTTTCACAAAAAAAATACAATTCTAATTTCTAAACTACAGTTGCTAGAGGTCAGATCCATAGACACTTCTAGATGTCCAGTTTACACCCTGAACTTCCCTTTAAAATCAATAAGATAATGGATGCCCAAGTAAGACTTAATGGTTAGTTTCATAGAGGCAGTCAGGGTCAAAATTTATTGATGTCTGATCTACAAAAAATCATCAAAAACTACCATCTGGGATTTTCTGGCCATAGGAATGGCTGCAGGATGCTAACTCTGGAGACCAGTCCCAACTCTAAGAGTTAGGTTCTTTCTAATTGAGTTCCCTTGTAGTTTCAGGAATGTAAAGACTCACTCTATATTTTGTGAAACTATCCTGAGTTTCTAAAAATATAAGTTAGTCAGTGTAATGTGAATTTGTGAGTTTATGTTTTCAGGAGAACATTCTCTGGAGAATAAAATAATTGTTGAAAATTTGGGAATACTCTGTGTAACAGTTTTGAGTCATGATATGTAATATTCAGCTGAAAGACTTTGACAACATGCAATGATAATTATAATGTAAGAAGGATAGGATAGGATAGGATAGGATAGGATAGGATAGGATAGGATAGGATAGGATAGGACAAGATGAACAGAACAGATATTCAAACATGTAGGTGAAGTGCCCTGAAAGAACACAGTCTTCATAGGGCTGAAATCTCTATTTGCACCAGCTGGTAGAATGGGTATACTACATGACTACGTTCATTCAAAGAAATGTTTGCATTTCTGAGGGGTGTGTGAAAATTGCTGTAGGTTATTCAGCACTCTGGGGTTATTCCATCTGTCTTATCAGTTCTTTATTTTCCCCTTACTTATTTTCAATGCTGGTACTTCACATTAGGACGTCTTTGTCTTCACAGTTACTGACTTTTGGAATCATTTGTTTCCCAGAGTGTAAACTGTACTTGCGGGAATGAGCCATCAGTTTGCACATACCTCCTGTGATCTGGAGAAATCATACCAAGTATACCAGGACTTTTTATATTGGATATTCTGAAAGAAATTTAAGAAACAAACTGAAAACTAAGTTGAAAGACCTTCAGTTGCTTGACCCAGAAACTTCCAGTGTAAGTGCCCTGCAGCAGAGTGTGTGTGCCTCTGGTGCCTAAATACATATTAGCAATCAGTGGCATCAAAATCTGGCTTTCACACTTTCCTCTATAAACAGTTACTTCTTACTAGGGTATTTGAAGATTCCTCATGTTGTAATTTGAATTTTATATTTCTATGACCTAAAAATAGCTCAAGTATGATCTATAGAATCAGTGGATATTATAGAGATGTTTAGGAAAGGAAAATTGTGTCAATGCTCAGAAAATGATTAAAAAGTCTCCAGTTTTGTGCATAGCTCTAAGATTTATTGGTCACACTGTATGTGAAGAGAATACAAATATGTATATAATTACTTCAATAACTTTCAAGCTGGTTTTCTGAATTTTATATGGAGCTAGAGGACTTAGCTACACCATTTTCTAACAGGTTTGAAGTTGGTAAGTGACTGAGTAAAACAGGGGTACCAGTAAGGGACGGACTGACATGAGCTCATCCCAATTGCTCTAGGCTGGCCACATGTGAAACAAGTGTTTTAACTGTTTCAACCAAGGGAAAAACATTGGTCAGAGCTTAGTTTGTTAGTAAATTCAGCCATAAATCATCTGTAATAAATCAGGTTTTGCTGCTTCTACTGTTCCTAGAACTGTTTGTTATATGTTTATTTTAGGACTCTGTGCTTGCCATAAATTTGGGGCTGTTTTTCAAACAGGGACAGTGATATATTGGTATGACTATGCTGGCTCCCAGAAGTGGGACTGTAGACATGCTGAACAAACAGAAATTCATGTTTGCTTTTTTTAAAAAAAACCCCAAAACACCTATCATGAAATCTGTGGTCAGAGTCTATAAACATGGTTTACCATTGACCACAGGAGCTATGAGAGAGCTCATTCAAGAACATCTATTGCAGGGTAAATTTAAATTAGTAGTGTGCTCCAGCTGTTGTGGTGTTTTTGTTTTTGTTTTTGTTTTTGTTTTTTTCCCTGGTAATCTAACTTACCAGAAAATCTAATTAAACAGTATCAGGATTTTCTGAGCAATATGGGACTGGATTGGATCTTCTAGGCAGGTCATCAGTGCAAGGATGGATGCCTCTAGGAGCAGCCTTTTCCTTTCAAGACTTTTTCTCTGTTTCAACTGAAGTAAGAGAGCTGTTTCCAAGAATAAAATTAAGGAAAAAGTATTTTGCTTGCCCTGAAAGTGTAGTGTCAAAAGAGTACCCATCATTGCTGGGAACAAGGTAGGAAGGAATGGGGACAGGGTCAGAGACTGGTGCTTCCTATGCGGGCCAAGGAGATTTTTGTGAGTCTTAGAGATCAGAAAGTGAAAAGAAGGACAAAGGATGGGGATACCAGGGTGGGGGGAACAGGGGACACCTAGGAGGTAAACCAGCAGCACCTCGGTGGGATAGGAAGACAGTGAAAACACAAGCCAGAGCAGGCAGGATACCAGAGCCGAGCAGGGACAGCTCAGGTTCCAGGGCAGGTGTACAAGGAAGAAGAGAAAATGAGTAACCTGGAAAGCAATGAGAGGGTGGATGGCAGAGAATTGAGGATGTTGGAGCATCCCACATCCAGAGGGATGGAGGACAATGGCGTATGTATGTTTCTCTGTTGCCAACAAATACTTGCAAAGCCACTAGCCAACCACTTACAGGGATAGAGTCCATCCTCAGCAAGTTTGCTGATGATATGAAGTTGGGAGGAGTGGCTGACACACCAGAAGGCTGTGCTGCCATTCAACGAGATCTGGACAGGGTGGGAAGGAACCTGATGAGGTTCAACAAGAGCAAGTGTAGAGTCCTTCACCTGGGGAGGAATAACTGCATGTATCAGTACAGTTTAGGGGCTGAGCTGCTGGAGAGGAGCTCTGTGGAAAAGGACCTGGGTGTGCTGGTGGACAGCAGTCGGGCTGTGAGCCAGCAGTGTGCCCTTGTGGCCAGGAAGGCCAACAGTATCCTGGGGTGCATTAAAAAGAGCGTGGCCAACAGGTTGAGGGAGGTTCTTCTCCCCCTCTACTCTGCCCTGGTGAGGCCACATCTGAATACTCAGTTCAAGAAAGACAGGGATCTTCTAGAGAGAGTCCAGCAGAGGGCCACAAAGATGATTAGGGACCTGGAGCATCTCCTGTATGAGGAGAGGCTGAGAGAGCTGGGACTCTTCTGCCTGGAGAGGAGAAGACTGAGAGGAGACCTTATCAATGTCTATAAATACCTGAAATGTGGGGGCCAAATGGATGGGGCTGGGATCTTTTCGGTAGTACCCTGTGACAGGACAAGGGGCAATGGGCAAAAACTGGAACACTGAAAGTTACAGACAAACTTAAGGAAAAACTTCTTTATTGTAAGAGCACTGGAACAGGCTGCCCAGAGAGGTTGTGGAGTCTCCATCTCTGGAGATGTTTGAAACCCGCCTGGACACCTTTCTGTGCAACCTGTTGTAGGGAACCTGCTTTAGCAGGGGGGTTGGACTAGATGATCTCCTGAGGTCCCTTCTAACCTCTACGATTCTGTGATTTCTTGCCCCTGGCAGTAGCTGGTCCATATAGAATATAGACACAGGTTACTTTTTAGCCAGGGAGATTATATACCAGGGTGGATCTGAAAGATGTCTCTTCAGTTCTGTGCTCATTGATACCAATTTTTGAAGACAACACAAATTTTTGTGTTCCAGTGCATTTGAGTAGCTGACTTGCTAAACCTAGCCTTGTATTCTTCACAAGAATGTGTATGTTAATAGAGATATATGATTAAGGGAAAAATGCCAGAAAACCAAACCTCAGTATAAACAGTGCAGCTGGCACAAATCCTGAACTAAGAGAGATACCAGGTTTTTGGTACCTGTTCCTCTCATCTTTCTCTACCCACAGCCAGTTAAAATGAGATCTTTTCCTAAACTGGTACAGATTATGTTTGCTGGCAAGGCTAATGGAGAATAGAAATTCAAGGAGAGCTTTTTTGTTGCACTTGCTGTTTAAATGGACCAATGGCTCAATGTTATAAATATAGCTGTAGTCTTTTCATCCACTTTTTAAACTGTGAAATGTGAGTTTGGAAATAAAGGAGGAGCACAAATGGTTGTGAATGCTGCTTATATTTTTATGATGATGCTCTGAAATAAGACTTGAACACTAAAGCTCTGAACACTACAGTGAGAAAACTTGGACTGAAACAATTTTAAATCTCCTTCCTTAGACCCCTTTACATCCTTCCTTGTCTATGATAACAACATGCTCTCTGATCTCCCTTCAAGCTATATGCACAAGGATTGCTAAAGCCATATATTTTATTTTTTTTGCTTTTGACCCGATTATAACACTTCCAGCTTTGAAACATTATTTATGCTGTCTTCTCCTCTCCGTTCTTTTATTCTCTGTGCTATTTCCTTCAAAGACCCACACAATTTTCTTATTCCTTATTTAATCCTCCTGACATGCTTCCAAATGTCCTCACTCCTCTGCAGGTGCTTCCCAATCTTTTCTGACAGCTTAGACAGAATTCCTGTAATTCCAACTATTTGCAAGATTTTGCAGTGTTTGGGAATCATATCTGGACAAGCAGAGAAAATATTTTGCATTGCTTAATCTTTTTTTTAGGAAGGATTTATCTAAAGCTTCCTGTGATCAAAAAGGAAAATACAGAAACAAAATGGAAATATATGTGGGTTCTTATGCTGATTGTGGAAAGGCTGGGTAGCAGCCTGTTGGAGGGGCAGTCCTGGGATCCACACAAATACTGCCTTTGCCTGGAATATGTCTTCTGAGGTTTTGTTTGGCATCAACTACATTTTGAACAAATCAAATGCCAAAATTATCATCCTGCATTTACCTACATCCATCATCACCATCTAGAGAAAAAGGTTTTCCTACGACATGTGAAAACAAAGCATGGTTGATTTGAGAGAAAGAATATGGACAGATACCTAGTAAAACTGGGACAGCTGTTTCTTCCAGAAACCCCTTCCTTTCAAACCATTAGGTGTACTATGGATGTAGTGGTGTTATACCGTGTCTTCTAATATAATGGAGAATTTTTAAAAATATTAAAAAGAGGAAGAAAGATTTTTCAACTTGCACTAAAGTTTGTCTATGCATCACCATAACCTTTCCTTTTTCTACTGACCAAACATGAAATGAAGGGCTTTGCTTTAAGGAACTAGCTTCACAGGCATCCTACTTGTGGGCTAGAAGATGTGGACCTAAGTCAGTGGTCTGGATCCCAGCATTTTCACTGCAGGTCATACCGTACCCGATCGATTCCCTTCAGCTGCATGATTCTACAGGGAAGACAAATGTTTCTGGAATCACAGTAAGCTGAGTTCCCCAGACACACATGCTCTCAATGTGTATCTGCTTCTACAAAGTGGAAAAGCTTTGATTAATAGGAACAGCACTAGACTTTAAGGTGTACTTTATTTCACTGATGAACTTTGAGGTGTCTCCTGCAGTAACAGTTCTGTAAACTGAAATCGTTAACATCGCTTATTCAGGATTTACAAGTGAGACTAATGTTACCTATTTTTTCAGGCTGCTACAGGGATAAATAGCTGATGTTGAAGAAGCAGATCAGGATTTCTGTGGGGGAAAAAAAAATAAAAAAGAACGATGTGTGGGTTTTATAACCAGAAAGGCATTTTTCTGAGGTGCATTTAAAAGTACGTGGTGTGACTGTTTTATAAAAAAGGGTAGGGTGATGTGTTGGCTCCATTAAATATTATTGCAGAGCTTAACTAGCAAAGGAACACAAAGAGAAAAGGAACGGAAATCATGGAAATCAATTCACATCATATGCCACTTAGAAAATTCAAAAATTAAAGTGTTTGCTCAAAACCTCCTCTATAACAGGGTTAACTACCAAGGAAATTAAAAATTATGTAAGAGGAAAAGAGAGATAATCCAGGATGATCCAAAAGGATTTTGCTGATATCTCTGTACTGTTAACAATCTTGTCAATAAATCTAGCAATTTAATGAGCTACGTTCTCCACTGGTAGAATTAGGTATAGTTCCACGTACACACTTAATGTGTTTTTTACTTTGACATAGGTCTAAACATGATACACTTGTTTTAGTGTATCATGTTGTGCATTAGTACATGTATATTTAGCAATGTGCTTCTGTTGAAGGCACTATATCTTTGTTGATTAAAAAGCCAAGGATGTGGTTCATAAACGATTACTTTCAGGGATGTCCGAAACCAGTGCTTGAAATCCTGATTTGTACTCGCAGTGATGTATAACCACTGGTTTGTATCTGCAGCTTCATCTCTCTGTTGGTGTTTGGTGTTTTCAGACATTTTGACACATTCCACTGCTTTTATTGGCTGAAAAACAATGTAAAGTAAATAAGAATGAGCCAGTTTTCTTCACAAGAAAAACACTTTAGGAAAAATTCAATTTCTTGATGGTTAAGTTGTGCCTGCATTGATATTCTTGTGGAGTTATGTGTCTGTTTGTATGAATGCAGTGAAGACAATTTGGGTCCATCTTCATGTCATGGGTCACACTAGGAGCAGCATGTGTCAAGAGCTGATTCTTGACTAGCTTCTTATCACGTGCTCTGTTACAGTTAGACTGATGCAGTAGGAATGTGTTACAAAAGTCAATGGGGGATTGCTGCCCTTCCCTCTCCTGTCTTTTGCTTGCTTTTTATTACCTCCTACTCCTGGAGCTTTCTTGAAGGAAAATTCTGTGATACCCTTATAATTACTCCTTGAAGTTTTTGCTCCAGTCAAGGTCTTCTTTCCATGAATAATCCTCATTTTATTTTTTAAAATATTAATTTGTGCTTCACTTTAAGCTTGTGTTGCTTCAGCCAGTTCTCTTTGCAATGCAGCATGTGTCTCTTCCTCCAAATGTGAAACATATACAGATCAGCTCAATGTTTTATAATGTCCTAATTACTATACTCACAGGTTACTGGGTTATAACAGTACATCAGAGGGTCAATGAACCCTTTAAGTAAAATGAGGAGGTGCATCTTCATGGGAGCTAATTAGAAGGTGAAGTTAATAAAGACAGAAAGGAAAAAAAGACAGTAAGAAAGTCAGATACCTTCAAAAGGTGTTGAAGGAAATAATCTTCTGAGGTCTTGCTTAGTACTAGCTAGGCTTTCCCAAGAGGTATGGTGTGGGGATCTTTGCGAGAGACCCATGGTGAGAGTTGGAAGTTCCCAAGTGGCAGTTCCCTGGGGAAGCCAAGTATTTACAGATGTACATCCTTGTGGCACCTCCTAACAAGAGGGACAGAAGGACACAGAGGAACCACAAGAAGCTTGAATGGCTGATTGCGTGGTGTTGGTAGGCTAACAGCTGTTGGGAATTAAGTAGAAGTATGTTTGCTGATGCCTTCTCCATTGATGCTACCTGAGAATCACGTGCCAGTGGAGGGGAGCCTATCTATTGACATGCCTGTGTTGGAGAGCTGAAAGTAGAGACAACTTCTAAGGCAAATAAACCCAGAAAGCTTCTGTTGGAGAGAGCATGGAGGCTGTTAGACCATAGACTTTCACTGATGACATATACAGTGGGACCCCTGCATTTTTATGAGGGCTTTCTGTTGGGATTTTGAGATATTATTTTGAAATATTGGGAAAAAATAATTGCCTCAAGATTGAGAACTTCTGAATAATTTACTTAAAATTGTGTTTTTAAGAATTGTACCTAGAATTAAAATAGATGTTGTCCTTCTCCATGCAGTCTTAGGCAGAAAAATTCATTATGAGTTTGTGATAGTGTTTGCTGACACCACTGAATTGTAGTTGAAAAAGAAATTGCACTGCACTGATTTCTTTCAGTATTAGTGATTCAGTACTAAGAATAGAAATCTATTATTGCTATTATTCTGTGTTCACATTCCTCACTGGAATTTATGTAAGCAGAATTCTGAATTCCTTGTGAACTAAGTATTGGGATGTATTTTTTCCTACCAATGCAGTTTGCTTAAAAGGGAAAGACTGTGGCTTTGACTTTCACACATAAATCTAATTTCCCATTTTAGATATGTTCATTTTATGCTCAGGTTCTTTCATCCTTTCGTCAGCAGTGCACAGTTCCTAGATCTTCTCTGGACCCTAAACACCGATAGGATTCCCGTTTAGTATGTAAACATAACTACTGCATAGTATTTGTATATTTGCTAAGCCCATTTATAATATTTTATATTTATAAAATTATTTGTGGAAGATCTTTAGTTTTATGATCTTTTTCTGTGGTTTGGTTGTTGGTTTTGTTTGGTTTTTTTCCAGGAAGAATGGGCATTAATAAAACTTCTTCAATTTAATTTTTTGTTGGCCCAAAAAAAGCACAAAGCAAAGTGTGTGTGTTCTTTTTAGGAAATGAATCTTTTAGAAAAATTGTCATCTGTTATGTCTTTGTGGACAATGCATCATAAAAGGATTTACCAGGTAAGTTCATAGCACTGTCTGTCAGGCTAGGCCAACAAAATTATTACTTCTTTGCCCAGTACATGAGTCTACTACCTTGATAATTTGAAAATGTGGGCTCCTTGCTTAGTTGGGTCACCCATGGAGAGAACAACAACAACCATGATGCTCTGAGAATGCCAGATGGACTTATAGTCTTCAGATAACCATCACAAAACTCTGGGTGCCTGAGGACATTTAGAATAACATTGCAGTCCACCACACCAGCACTACCCTAAATTTGGGCATTACTACAAGGTGCTTTGTCTCAGCTGGCCTCTCAGCAGCTGCACTTTGTTGATTTCTGTTGGCAAGCAAGGAGTGCAGAAAGGAGCATGCCAGGCTGAATTTCATTGTTACTTTGGTGTGCCTCAATGTATTGCTGTGAAAAAGCAATTCCCTACCAGAACCAAGGAGCAGTTTTGAACTTAAGGTAAACAGAAGTCAAAATATAAAGGTCAATATTAAAAGAAAGAGTTTTACTTTTAATGTGAATAAAATATTCAGAATCATGTAGAGAAATGATTGGGCAACCAAATTTGCCCAATGGATCTGGGGTTGTGAGGTTACTTTAGGCGAATGATGCTGCCCTAAAATAGCTGATGTTGGGTTGTGCAAGCAGACAATCAGGGACATGGGGTTTTTTGGGGTTTTTTTTTAGGAGAGACTGTACCAAGTATTTAATCCCTGAATCCTGTGCATGACTGAACTCTTTCTAATGGAACTGAAACACTCAGGGCTTGCTGTGAGATGACATAGCCCAACAGAGCAGCAAACACAGCCAGTGAGAACAACTTTTTACAGAAAATTAAGATAAATCTAGATCTATAAGATTTGTCCTTTAGTGAGATACTTGTAATATCCACATTTGTGAGAAAGTGTGGGGAAATGGTAGAGTGAGAATGAAGAGGACTGAGGAAATGATGCCAGACTTCTAGGAAATGAGGATGGTTTCTGTGGATGTCACACATGTGTCAGTGTCCTTGAAGCAGCCTGCCATCATTGACCAGATAAATTCCTATTCAGGAGATGCAAAAAAACTTCTGCAAATCTAAAAGAGGGAAGTTGATTTTTTTTCCTATTATAATGGGCAGGAAAGAATTTGGGTAAAGGTCAAACAAAATCAATTGATTCTTGTGTGTGGAAGTGACGTATGGAAGCAAAGTACTCAGCTGAAAAATAGAGTCAGAACACACCACTTCATTCCTTTTCTGTAGATTTGATTAAATATATTCTTATATTGCTGAAATAAATGTTATACTGCTATGAGACTTGCACAGCTGAGATGCCTGTACTGTTTCATGTTTATATTTCCTATGGTTTTGCTAGAGTTTTACCAGTCTTCCACAGAGCAGTACTTTTATTGGGCTGTCTTACACAGTTCACAAGGCTGTATATATTGCCCATTTCATGATAAAGCAAAAGGCCTAGTCTCATTTTTCTGTTTTCCAGTTGTTGGTGTAGCTCCACTAAAATTGTTATTTGAATTAGGTTTGTAAAAATATTAAGAGCTGAACTTCTATTTACAGGTGAATAATGTGTAATAGTTTGTTTATCTTCAGTGATTTTTCCAAATTCTGAATTTGACCTCTGAAATGAAAAAATTATTTGGGAATTTGACCATTCATTTCTGTGCACCTGCAGTTTCAGCCCAAATACAGACTTGATTACTCAAAAGCTTGATTGTCCTCAAAAGCTGTCAGTATTCATGTTGTCTGTACCAATATTCTCAGGGCAATATTTCCCCATACATTAACTCAATTTTCTCAATAAAGCAGGACCAGCTCAATCTTTAAGATTATTTTGTGGACAGAGGAGATGGAAAACCAGTTAGCAAACAGTGAATGCTAAGCCATGCCTGTATTGAACTTGTTGAAAAGTCCCATTAGCTGAATACTTAATGCTCAGCTTTAATGAAACTGTGGTATCTGTCATTACAGTGTCTGAACAGCTCCCAGGGCTTAATGGCTGTGTGGGGCAGGGTTACTACCACATCTTTTTTGGTAGGGAAGAAAGATAAGAAATGAGGTTGTCCTTTAGCGAACATGATTTGTCCAGAGGAAATTTGTAGGCGGGCTGGAAATTGATTTTACCTTGAGGGTCAGGCCAGTGTTTTAGCAGAAAGACCAAGGATATTGCAATTACACAGTCAGAGGAATAAAATGAAATCAAAAAGGTTTCTAATTCATGAAGGTTGTATCAACATAGATAATTAACCCAAAAGTTCCAGAATAATTCTAGGCAAAACATCTTATTCTTTTCTATAATTCTCCTTTTCCAAATTGCAGATAAGTTATCTGTCCCTAAGTCAAATGGCCCTAACAATGGTGGTCTGAAATAAAAATCGATTCCACTGCTTAATTATCAGTTAATCAGTTACAGTTCTTTCAAAAGTGCACTAATAAAGTTACTCTGATTAGAAATATATGGATATTTCACCCCTGGGATTTCCAAAGTGCCAGATCTTTCCATCCTCTTAGTCATATGAGGAGCTCCTTTACATTCCCTTGCTAAGGTTACTGAAGACAGTTTACTAAAATGAGATCTCTATTTTGAGCTAGAGGCAAATTAGTGCCAAATTATGTGCTTTCTCTGTGCTTGGCTGATGTATAATATTTTAAAATATCATTTTGAAAAGACTCTAATTGTCATAACAAATCTTTTTTTGGTAAACAGAATCTTCACATTTCTTTTAGTGTCTTATTTTCAGGCAATGCATGCTATTGAAATGCATGAGAGGAAATTAAATGCCTGTGATTTAGTAAAATGTTAACTTAAGGAACTAGTGCTTTTGCTATTACCATTTTGTAACAATTAGAATGTTTCTGGGTCTCAATCAAGGCAGCATATGCTTGTTGCATACACCTGGATTTTTGTTAAATTTAATGTATCTCATTCTCCCTTTTGAGATTGGCTCAATACTTGGGTAATTTCAAGGTGTTATGGTTTGGACTTTTTTTTTTTAATTTTTCCTTTTGTTTTGGCATAGCTTCTCCAAGCTCCAGCCATGAGGAAAACATTACTATGCTATAACATGCAGGATTAGGGCATTCCTTAGAAAGCCTATAAGCTAGCAAAAAGTTTTGCAGGTGTAGAACAAGGAGAGAGAAGACAAGTGATATGAGAGAAAATTAGAAGAAAAAACATTCTTTCTGGGAAACCAAGGTATTCCTTGTAGCTTTTTGTTTGGGCTAGAAAATCAAATCAGCATGAAAAATTCCAGACATGTAAATTATGTGAGTTTGGAAATGTTTGTCTTTACACTTGCAATGAAAATGATCATATGAATCCCTTCTTCAGCCTCAGTGACACCTCCTGCAGTGCCCTGGGGCCTCTGCCTGTAGTCAGGCCACCTCTGTGAATCACACGGCTCCTCAGACTGATCGCTGTAGCCCACACAGTGTCTCCAGAGGTGTCCTCTCCTGGGGTGTGATAGTTTCCTGGGAAACAGGACCCACGACAGTCCTGAGGAACTACTGTACACATAAATTGAGTTGAAGCTTTATGAGTTAGTGTCAGCTTGGTCTACGTCTGCATGTTGGATTTTTTTCCCAGTGGAAAATTCTCCCTTATCTCTCTCTGCCCCGAAAGCAAAATAACAAGTGAAATAATAATTATTGAGGAATCTTCAGATTATGCTATGAAAAAGCCTAATATGAAAAAACAATTGGCTTTAGTTATCACTGCCAGAGCACAAGTAAGGATGAAACACAGAGCTAAGTGACTTAGCCAAGGTCACATAAAAGCCAATAGGGCAACCATTGAGCCTACACGTCTGGAAGGTCTTGCCTACACGAACCCTTAGTTAGGTCTAAAAGTTGGAATTTGTCTGATACCACCTCTAGCAAGATGCATGGAAAATTATTTTGTGGTTGTACAGTCTGTACTTTGGGCTTGAGAGAGAAAAAAAAAACAAAATCCTGAATATGACAGGAAAATACTTTTTTTCTTTTCTATTCTATTTCTCTTCCCTTCCCTTTCCTTTTCTTTTTCCTTTAGTTTTCCATTGCATTTGTTCTTTTCAGATGCAGGCAGGCTATGAAGTATTTGCAGTCTATTTATTAGCAAGGGTTATCCCCCATCCCTGCTAGTACATTTAGTGAAGACAAGTTCGCATCATTTCTGCCAAGAGATTTCATATTGGACAGAGGATAATGTTAAACTTTATAGATGCCAGTGATAATTTCCAATGGGAATTTGCTACATTGGCTTGATTTTATGTTTCCGAAACTCTCATTGCAGCTGTGCCAGGCTGTAGATGGCAGTTCTGGAAAAGCAAAAGGCTCAGCGGGGATTTCAGTGTTCCCAGCTAAATGGTTTTTATTAACAAAAAATAAAAGCAAAGACAGCAGTCAGGGATGAGGTTGGAGATCTGCAGGGAGACTAACAGGGGATACCCATGGTGGAGATTATTTGAGTTGGCTTGTTCCTCATGGCAACATAAGACCTCTGGAAGTCCTGCTGCTGCCTGTGCTGCCTGTGAGTGCTGGCACGGAGGGCTATGGGGCAGAGCTGGAGACAGGCCAGGGAGGAGGAGGGGGAAAGCACTGCAGGAGGGTCTGCACAGGGGCAGCCAGGACCACCAGTTAAGGACAAATCTTAAGAGAGATGCAAGTAAAGCTTACCTCTAAATTATAGGTGTCTTGTAAAGGAGTCCTCTTAAAGTAAATGTTCAGATTCTCAAGGTTGGGCAGAGACACAGCTGGGCACTTTTCAAAGGCCAGTAGAGAGAAATCCTGGCTGCCTTTATTTTGGGCATCTGAGTCAAGTACCTGGTTCCCCTCCAGCTGAATCTATAATACTCTCCTCTTCAAGCTTTAAGCTACACTGAATGGAAAATAGGCACAGCTGAAGGAGGTAGAAGTAATAAATTCTCCGCTCTGTAAGGAAGTGCCTGGTACAAGTACTAACTGAGGAGGGGAGAGTTCTAGGCTCTCATGCCTCTTCCCAGGATTATATCTCCTCTTTTGTTTGTTGTGTTGCAATACACGATTACTCTTCGGTATAAAACACATAGCCTGTTTAAGGGCCAGATGCTGGTTTCCAACTCTCGAGACTGTGCCTTAACCATTAGACTCTTAACCATCCATGCGAACAAACCTGTGAAACATGACTGAGCAGAGAGCATTCGTTAACCAGATCTGTCATCCACAGGCTTCAAGAGTTTTAATTATGTTCCAGAACAAACCACTAAAAATCAATTTTGTGCATTTCTTACATTTAAATTGTCCTTGTGATAACCATAGCAACCATTATAGCTAAAAAAACTGAAGTGGAGAAAATGCACTTGTTTTAAATTAACAGATGGAAACTAGAATAGGAAAATGTGGTTAAAAGAGCCTAAAGCAAGTAACTGTTACTGCTTATGATCACTTTGGTGTTAAATAGAATCTTCTTTCTTCATTGACTTTTATTTATAACTATATATTTCTGTACATTGCAGCTAATTTTCTGCTAGTATATAAGAATACTAGAGTCATTTTTGTAGTCTGCTTTCTTTAACTGAAAAAAATCCAGATATAGCCTAATAAAGAGGCTCCAATTTGTGATTTGATTCATGTGCAAGAGCCTAGACTGAAGGGTACAGAATGACATATAATTCTACATGGCTTTCAAGGGGTGAAGGAGCAGAGAGATGCCTACATATCCTTCAGGAGGTAGTCCTAGCACAAACAAAGTTCAAGTGGTTGTAAGAAGATTTATACTTTAATGGAGTAGGTTTTAAAGGTATCTAGAGACCTGTCAATGTAGGCACACATTGAGGAGTGTGTATCGAAACAGCTAAGCAGGAACTGACTTATGTAATTTGAGTGAAGTTAGGCACCTACCATATTGACCCAAGTTAATAGATCTCCCTCGCCACTATCTGTGCCTTGAGATGTCTAACATGCCTATGTCCTTAGAGTTTCAGCCTTAAATATTAATATCACCTATGAAAACAACATTTGATCATGATTGCAAACTCTAGCCATGCTGCATAGTATTTACCGTGGAAGTGATCAATAAAATTAGGGGCAAAACTATGTCATCATCACTGAAGTGAAAATACCTTGTATGTCTGTAGATGCAAACTACCATTTAGGATTATTTCGGCAGCAATGACTCACTAGAAATCCATGCCAGTGACTACAGAGTGATGAGGGATAAGTCTAGTTGTTCTGGCAAGACCTCACAAATGCTGTTCTGCAAGAAGGAGCTCTTCTTCCCAGCAAGTCTTTTGACCACAGCTGGCTGAATGGAAATTATAGCCAATGCTTGGGGGGAAGACTACAATTTGTGCATCTCAGAGTACCCCAAGAGAGGCACTGGGAAAGGCTGGAGGCTAAGCAAAAAATGAGAAGCAGAAAAGCTGTATTGAAATACTTTACCAGCAGGCTATTGTCTTTAAAATATTCATGGGTTTGTTTCATTAAAATTTTCCTACTTCTAATTAGAATTGGATGGGGAAGTTCTGTAAGAAACATTTTGGTATAAAGAGCTGTTTCTCCATCAGCATGTTACTGCATGGGAGTTGCATAAGTTTCCATTCTCTCGCATGGTCTGGGCTCAACAGGGGAGACAATAAGATCATTTGGCTTCTGACTAGAATAGGGTACCATGAAGGAGGAATAAAGTTTGGAGCTGAACTGACATTTAACTAGTGTTTGGGGAATATTCAATAAACCAAAATGATTTTTTTTTTTCTTTTCAACTTGAGAAATACCCTGTCAACACAGAACCTTGCAACACTCACATTTTCACATTTTGTTTTGGTTTGATTTGTTTTTTTTCCTCAGTATTTCTATTCAGCAGAAACCAAAGAAACTTTTTTCACTACAGTGTTAAAGATTTTAAAATCTCTCAGGATGGTGATTCTGATATTATAAACTCCTGAATCACTGAAGGAAAAAGACCTCTTACCACCAGGCCATGTGCTGAAAGCATCTCCTGTACTACGAACCCTTCTGGTCTTCTGCAAAGGGAGAGCTCTGAGCGAGCAGCTCAGTGGCCCCAGCTGGGAACACATCAGTGCAAGCTCAACAACAACAATGCCTTCTTTGCTTTTTCTGCAAATGAAACCAAGGAGTTTTGTTGCTGAATAGCTGTATGAGGAAACTGTTGCTAACTCTTGTGATTTTTAGTTAACAAATCTCATAAAGCATAAGGGCACATGAAGTATACCATTAATCTAGACACTAGAGTGAAAATACGGGTCAGATGAAGAATCAGCCTTTCATTTTTTTGGTAAAACTTTAACTTTGCCTAAAATATTTAAATAGAACTATTCTAGATAAACTTATTATCTGATCATAATTTACCTAAAAATTCTAGTTGCAAATCCAGAATACTTGCATCCAGAGATGCAGGATTTTTGTATAAGTGGTTTAAATATTTTTTTCAGGTAACTAATAACCTGAAAAAAATTACAAGTTACTTTAAGGCTAAATCCATATAATATATTCCCTAGAGACTTTATATAGTGCTACTACCACTATATCCTCCTCTCCATTTGTCAGTGGCAGTGAAAATTATTGAATTGAAACTCTTGCAAAAGAGTTTCAACAGGAGTGAGATTAAGGCAAAGTCTCCAAAAGGAAATTGAAATAGTCCCTCCTTGATATCTGTTTCTCTGCAGCACAATTACATTTCAGTAATTTTGTTTAGCATGTTTTTTATGTATTGCTCTTTTGGGGCCTGCTGAATTATTACATGGGAAATACTGTGCTGTTACTGGAAGAAGTTTCTTCCAATTGCAATCAGCAGAAAAACATAGTTATTAAAACTGATAAAATACTGGTATTTTTACTGCAAAATATCTAGTAGCTATTATTGGCACAGCTTATAATTAATTTAATTTACTTTGATTTCAATTAGGGTTCTGCATACTGAAAAGTTTGCTTTGGGTTTTGCTGCTAGCTGAATAAAAGCAAAGTGAAAGATACAGCACTTCAATGCAGTATTTATGGAACAAACATCACATATTACTGCTGGAGCTAGTAAAACTGCCTGTGGCTAAGGGTGCTTAATATTTGCCATTAGCCCTATTTTCATTGGTTTATCACTGCACAGAATTGCTCAAGCTGAAATTTGCCATGCTTGCCTCTGCCTTAGGTAGGGTTTTTGAAATATTTCAACAATAATTCCTCAGCTGTTTCCAAGGACGATTTTAGGAAGAATAATTGATGTTTAAGAGGTTTCTGCTTCTCTTGGGCAGTGTGCTAAAGACTAACAAAGGGCTAACATCCAAGCTGTGTTTCCTCTAGGGAAATGCTATTCATTACCCTCTGCCAGGAGAGCGTGTTGTAACACATCTGTCTCTCTGGAGGCCACATCAGGATCTATAGGGTCTGGTGAGGATAGGGGTGCACCTTTGCAGGACCAAATGGACAGAGGGTGTGGACCCAGCTGCCACTGGAAATTCAGATTCAGCTAGGTAGAGTGGGACTGTCAGGAGAAGAGGAGGGAAGCCAAGGTGGCTTTCCTTCCTTCCCCATATACAGTGGCAGAGCAGTGGGGACCTGCATCCATCTGGCATGTATCAAGGGGAGTCACCAATGTGGCTTCCTGGCCAAGGTGCCACATGGTGGCACTGGGTTCCCCCAACTGCTCAGGAGCACGGTTAGTAACAGAAGATTGCTTTAACAAGTCAACCAAAACAAACAGCGTGGTTATCCTCAGTACAGTGTTTTCAGCTGCTTCATAAATAGGAACCAAGTGCTCAGTCCCACAGGCAGTCACTGGCTTCCTGGGGTTAGTGCCAGAGCTCTTCACGCCAGGATGCTCATCACTTGCAGTGAGTCACTAGCCCTGGAAATCTTAGGTATTCAGACCTGTTTGTTGTCATCCTCCTTGAAAGCTGCTGCTACATATTCCCTTGTCATTCCTGGCAAGACTCCCCTCAGCAGCAAGAAGCTGTTTTTGACCTTTCTCTGCTCTTGGCACACAGGCTGCCTGGATGACACAGAGGTTTGAGGTCAGAGCTTCCTGGCCTCTGCTCCTGCCTGTGGACTGTTCCTTGAAAGAAGTCCCAGGATGTGATGGGGGAGCAATTTAGTCCCTCTTCTCTGACCATTTAACACAGACAGTGGGTACACTGTGATGGACCAAGATCTGGCTAAATGATCAGTCTCTGAAAAACTTGCTCAGGTCCAGATTTAATGCTGCTCTAAACCATCTTATAACAACTCTATTTATTTTGTGCTTTAAAATCAACTTGCCTCCAGAAACTGAGGTGGGAATTCACTGTGTTTTTGCAGGAACTTGGTTCAGATTCACTTGCGAGGACAATGTTCCTCTATGTCTTGGCTCATTCTGCAGGCTGCACAAAGCTGAAACCTCATTTGGGACTGAGCACAGTGTTAAGGCAAAGTAAGGCAGTGAAGTGCTCAGGAAGGGTCCAGAAGAAATCCTTCCACTACTTGTTGCTACTACTGGTAAAATTAGCAGCTTTGTATCTGTCTCTGAAGCAACTGAGGACTCCTACTTTTTTGACAGATGGATAATGGAAGAGGATGCAGACAGTCAGCCCTGACATGGTTAGGGATATGAACTGTTGCCACTATTATCCTGTTAAGCCCACTGCCTTTCAGAATAAATTTGTCAGGGCTGTGTTTGTGCTGGAGTTGTTTATAACCATTCCAGCATGCAGAAAAAAACCCTCATTAATTCAGAGTCTGCTAGCAAATAGTTGTGTAAATCACTGGCAAGACATGAGCTGTTTTTTCTGTCTAGTAGTTTGTCCATCCCACCTGTAATGACCATGATCAGTTTGTCTTGTTGGATCAGGAGTTATCCTAACTGCTAATTAAAGCTCCTCTTCATGTGACATCTTGGGACTTGGTGTTATTTCACTTCTATAAAAATGTTTTGTTCCTTTGCAGCACAGACAAGGAATATTGTTAGAGAGTCTAATGACTAATTCACATGTGCTTTTAATCCCCTCTCTTTTTGAATTTATCTAATTACTTTGAGCAAAGATTGATCATATTTCCTGTCCTCAGAGCTAAGGCTATTTTTACAATAAAATATTACATTTCTGCAATTAAAACTGACTTTAAAAGGTGCCCTAATGTGTTTTTTATTTTATTATTCTTATTTTCTTATCTAAAAAAAATTTCTTGCCTGTGAGTGAGAAGAAGACCAGTGCGCAAAACTGAACAGTGGTTTTATTACCTTACTTTTGCTTCCTTGGAACAAAAGCCCTCATTTCTACCCCTTTCATTACCGTTAGATGATTTCAAACCTATTTGTAAAAACAACCAACCTTTCCATTATTGTTGTTGTGAATCTCAACTTAATGCAAGAGATCTATGTTCAAAAGGTATCTTAAGTTGGTGTAAGCTGAAGTTCGGCAGACAAGCTCTAACTTGTTTAGTATGTATCTCCAGCTGTTTAGTATGTTGTTAGCCCATGTCCACTCTCTTACAGAGTCACAGGACCCATCAGAGATTATTATCCTTATTTCAGGGGCTTCGGAGGGAACATGCTTTCCGCACCTCCCTTGCGGAACATAATTTGCAACTTTGAGCACTGCAGCAAATGCCTCGTGAAATCCTTTGCGTCTGGGGAGATGCAGAAAGCAAAGCCCAGCCAGCACCCCTTTGCATCACCCTAGCACCTGGGCAGACATTTGGACTGATGTGGTTGAAATCCAGTTGCATTTCTGCCTAAGGGGGATAATTACATGTTGTCTTTATGGCATAGGTGTAGATGAAAAGACCTATTTTTAATACTTTGGATATTGAAGGCTAACCCCATCTGTCACTACAACTGGTTGGAAAAGAATGGAGACATTTAGCAACCTCCCTAAAGTATAGGGATCCCCATGTAGTGTCCCACATGCAGGATTTCTAACACTTCCTGGAAAAAGAAACTTTAGAAAGATTAGTTCACTTCAGAGTTACCTTAATCATGTCTTCAGTATTTTTAAGTCCCTCCAATGATTTTTTTCGCCAGCTTCTTGCATTACACAGATAAAATAGTTTGTTTGCTAATCACATGCCAATTAAAATGATTTCTATTTGGCATAGTTTAATATTAGCATGCTCTGATAATTGCTAGAATTTAATTTATTTCAATCTGGATCTGCATTTTCCACAGGTGATAATCAGTGGTCTTTTTCTTTCTCTGTCCCACGGGAGACAATGACCTTATCACTTCTTTCCTTACTAAAATCCTGCTCTGTTCCCCAGGTACCAATTGCATTTCCTTTCAGATTTGTCTAATTGATTGATGGAATTAAACTGAACTCAGAGCAATTGCTCTCAACCTTTTTATAGCAACTGGGTTGCTGCTTCTATTTCAGACCTGAAGAGGAGCCAGTGTTCCCAAAAGAATGGCTGTTGTGCCAAAAGCCTGCCTGTTTTTCCCAAGGACTAGTTTTACTTCTTCCCCAGAAGCCTTGCTTCGTATACACTCTCAGACCACTGGAGCTATAACACTACCACTCTAGAGTCTCTACCATTCTAGACAAAATATGCTTCATATGAATTCATTCTAAGAAAAACATTTTTTGAAGATTGCAGTCTCCTGGATGCTAGCCAAAGCAGCCTATGTCCCAACAGTATGCTGCAGGATAATGTAAAATCTTCAAAAAGAACTGATATATAAAGTCAACACACATTATTATATTATGTTAAGTTCATAACATCAGTCTAATTGTTAAAAGCATAGCGACAGTTTAATATTAAAACAGCTCTATCTATTTTGTGCTTTAAAATCAGTTTGCTTCCAGAAGGTGAGGCAGGAATTCACTGTGTGTTTTTGCAGGAACTTGGTTCAGATTCATCTGCTAGCATAACATGCCCTTTAGAGCTGATTAATTTATTTCTTGTACCACAGTGGCTGTACTGCAGATAATATTGGGATAGTACTACAATAATCAAAATCATGAGCTTTTAAAAGTCATGTTATTTAACTTAATTGCATGAAGATGCAGTTCCCATTACAAGCTCATATGTACTTCCAGTATCTGAATCATACAGGGAGGTATTGCCTTAGGAAGCATAATTAACCAGGTCCAGAAGAAGCTTAAAATATTTAAAGAAAGGAGAAGGAGAAAAACATGCAACATTCATATATGGCTTGTTGTGCACAAGATTCAAACCTTAATGTCCATCATGCACCCTTTAGTCTGTAGAAGGGAGACACAGCCTCTCTTGGGCCCTCCTCTAAATAAATGGCTGTTTCCTTCTTTAAGATACCTCCTTCAAGGTCAGGATTGGCCTCTGTTGTAGTCCATCAGTTTTATGATATGAGGAAGTTCTATTTCAGTTTGGGGGAAAAAAAAAAAAAAAAAAAAAAGGAAATCTTTATTGGCACACTCAAGAATAGAGAGGAAATAATTCCAGAAAGATTGTAGAAGCTCAGACACATCAATAAATTCAGGTCAGAATCTTTCTTCAGTCAGAACTAGACTTCAAAATTAAAGCTTAAAAGCCTAATACAGCTATTGGCTGCACCATTTGACTTTTTACTGATATATATCTGCTTTGAGATGGACAAGTCAAAAGCAGAACTGGCTGTACTTGGCTTTCACTTACTTTCCTTAAAGGGTTAAAAATAATTCAGACTTCCATGTTGGGGCTGTTTTAAAAGAAGTGTCAGCTATCTCAATTGAAAGAATATGTCTATGCCCTTTCAGAGCCCTCCTAATTATAGATGTCGAGGTGTCCTTGAGCTTTGAAGCAAATGCTGTTATCTAGTTCAATATATTGAACATTACAGATGATTGTTTTATCTTTCCATCCAAAAGTAAATTTTCAGATTTTGGTCACAGGTTAACTTTAATTATATTACCCCTTCTAGAGATGAAGGCTCTATAAGCACCTAAAAAGACAGGCATAATTAATTTAGAAGTACACACACAATGAATTTTCTCCTTTTAAAAGTGACTTTTTCCAAGCAACGGGTTCTTATTTGCCAGAATTGTATTCACTTGAGCACGGATTTCTTGAGAACCCTTTGATCATGGTGATGGAGTTACTGTATTGTACTTGCTGAAATGACTATATGAACGTCTTGCCTAAAGAGGTCTTAGCTACATAGTTCTTTGACATAATAATTTAAACCAACTGTTCATTGTGTTGCTTATTTTTTCTGTGTTTTGGAATATGTAATTCAGTGCGTGTGGAAATCATCAGGAAGAAACACAGGTAATAGGAAAACAAGCCAAATTCTCAAACTTACCAGAAATATTTTTTTTTAACATAGCTATAAAACCAGTTAAAAAGATTTGTAAACAGAATTTATATTGGTCAGGCTTTTTAGCACAAATTATCTAATTTCAGTGGTAAATTGAAACAGAAATATTTCAATGAAGTAGGGGTGGAGTTTGTTCTAAGTTTAACTTAATTATGTTGTTCAGTTAATTAGTAACTGCTGGATTCCTGGAGCTTATAGGTGACCTCCCAGTCATCAAGACCGAAAGTCTGGTTTCACTCATTGATTCAACATAAAGCCACTAATCATTACTCTTTCCTCTTATACCAGCACCAGCCTTCTAGTTACTGCAATGAAAATGAGCAACAATAACCTAGCAATTATCAGGCTTCCATGGGCTGCTGACACAATTACCTCCACAAATCAGCCATCGACCATAAGCCACCAAAAAGTCAGCAGTGCAGAGCCAGGCCCTCAGGTGCTGCTGCCATCGCATTTTACAGAGCAATTGTGGCCTTCATCTCATTGGTGAAAAGGGATCTCTGCGCAGGGAGAACTTTCCTCTGGGGTGAGAAATTATACTGCTTTTTCCAACAGCTATGGTAATGTGTGTACTGCTCCCTGCACATTTTCCTCGCTGGCATTCTCAGACCATCACAGCTATAATGACACCGTTACCACTTATTAACCTGTCAGACTATTTTACTGACTTCTTAAACTGTCAGCTCAGGATACCATGGTAAATTGTGCTGATGGAGTTTATTGTTCATGAAATACACGTTTTCGGTTCAAATGTGCATGTATTTTCTGTGCTTGTCAGTACTATCGCCAAGAAAATATACCAAGATTTTGAATGAAGAAATACAAAATTCTTCAGGATGTTTTACACTGTATTTAGCAGTTCCAGAGGGATATCATCTATGCATAGTGCTCCCATAGTTACTTTTTAAATTTGATTTTAGCACTTTTGAAAAAAACAGACTCTTAACAATAGAACAACACAAAGTTTTATGTGCAGGTCATGTTCTTAAGTCATTGAGAGATTCTATTCAATGAATAAATTGCAACTTGAACATTACAGAAATCTTACATATCAGGAACAAGAGTATGGTGTACAAGAGTATTTTAGGGATGACAGAACAAGATAGGCACTCTGACAGCTACTCTGTCTGAGCTCCTAAACCCCCCTACCCAAGTGAAAGTTGGAAGCAGGTACAATAAGCCATGGCTCAGAATACCAAAGGCAGTTTATTCCATGTGCTCTATTTGACCACAGGTTAAATTGATTGTGAAGAATAACACCTTCAAAGGAAATTTCTTTGTGTTTTCCCAAGAAAGTGACTCATCTGAATTCTGGTGGAACTACCTTTTTCAGCAGAAATTAATACCATAGTTCTCAAAATTTCCTGTATCATTAAAGTGATTATATATTCCACATGCATTAATTCTGCAGAGAGGCATAGGTTTTGTCTTCTGTGGCTACCAAACGCCTAGGCCTGTACAAAGGCATAACAACATGCAAATGAGAAATTTCCGTTTCATATCAGATGTGTATTGGATACATGCACTGCTTAACAAATACAGTCATCACTGCATCTATACCTGGAGTAGTTAATTTTGATTTTGTTACTGATTTAGAAGACAAAATGCCACCATATCACTGACATATTACAAAATGGAATTCCACTTCTCAAATATTTCAGTGGCTTTCCCTAGCTGCTGTTGTGTACTGTCACCTGGGACATGCAGGTTGAGTGCCATTACTGTGCTTAGGGTTGATAACAAGGTGAACTGCAAGTCTTTCAGGCTTTCTCCTATCTCTGTTTTATGACTTTCCAAAGAAGAGTAGGTACTCTGAGCCATTTATTTGGAAGTAGTTTCTCACGTAATTTCTTTAAAGGGAAAGCTTTCACTTTTCCAGCAAGTAAAATGTCCCAGAGACTGAAAACTAGGAAAGGAACATACTTCAACAGAATATATGTAGCCCTCTTAAATAGAGAACATGTAGTGTTACATGTTTATTCTCACTTTTCTTCATGTTGAATATCACATAAGCCAAAGAAAGCATAGCTAGCCAGGATTTGCTTGATGATATTGCTGGTTATCAGGTCCCTGATTAACATCTGAATGACAAAAAAAAATTGATCCTTCACAAAAAGGCAAAGACATCAATTAAATTATCACATGCTAAGATATCATTGTATGCCTCTTCCCATTAATTTCAGTAAGTAAATTACACATTTATAAAGTGTTTCTCTCAGAGACCTTGTGACCGGCAGCTGTCAAAAGGTAGGTTGTGTTTATGTTTCTTCATCTGATCGTTTTGATTGTGCAGCTCTACTCAAAAATAATAATAATAATAATTTCAGACATCAGAGTCTCAAAGTTTATTTGAAGAGAAAAGAAAATCATAATTACATTACCATTATATTGTCCAAACTATTGTTGTGGCATAAACATGAAACATAGGTGTTTATTTGGAAGATGAGTCTAAGCCACAATCCAAGATCTAAATCTTTTTTGTCAAATGATGATAAATTAAATTTTTTTAAGTGCAAAGATCCTTCTGTGTCTGAGTCAAAAAAGACAGCATTCTGAACATGAAGCCTCTTTAACTTGTTTCAAGTTGCTTATTTGATTGAGGTTATGGTCCTCAGTTTCCAAAAGGAAAGGAGCTATCCAAAAGTCAAGGTCACTTTTGAAATCTTGATCTACTGATATGAAGTACATGATTTGGAATGTGGATTTTCACTGAGAAGAAAAATAACTTCTCTGTATTGGTAATTTCCAATTTCATAAAAGTAAGGAGTGTTAACTGATGTACTTAGGCACAGAGTTCTTGGCAATTAACCAAGTGTGTTAATCACTGCAAATAATCCTGCAACAGTAGACAGCACAGACACACCATATGGCTTGTTTTTAATTCTCAAGCATGCTAGATTTCCATCCCCTCCATATTGCTTTAAGTTTATCCTCACAGCAGTCAGTTTTCTAGCTTTCTAACAATTTGACAGCTAGTTGAGATTGATAGTGGTGATAACATTGAAACAATTAAAACTATTGCAATTGAGAAAAAAGAAACAAGTTCTTGTGCCTATTCTGCTATTTCAAATTCAGCCACTTCAAGTCCTAAAGAACTAATGAAGACTAGATGAAGCTGTAAATAGACCTTTTTCTCTTAGTACGTGCTGTTAGTTATTACTGTGTTTATCCCATTGTTATTATTTTTATATTTTATTCCTGCTAGTCAGTGGCAATGTAGACCTATCAAAGGGCACACTGTACCTCTTTCTAGCAGTGATACTGGGAAGCCTATGAGAAGAGGCAGGCTTCTGATTTCTCCAGACTCCCTCAGTGGGTATCCACATCAATGTGATGAGAGAGAGTAAAAATCTGTTCTCTGTTGTTACAGTTACCGTGAGTCCATCTTAGAGACAAAATCTTGGAAGCCAATAAAGTTTGCATTTTTAGACTCCACTTTTATGTAAACCTTGGAAAAATGGTTGGCAAGTATCTGAATACCAAAGAACAGAAAGAATTAGAGTAATCTGGAAACCCTTAGAAACATAGTTATAAAATGCATTTTTCAGTAGTGTTTTCAGTGAATGACTTTAATGTTAACATGGCATTTTTAGGACACACTTAGCATAGTGTGATTAGGAGTTTGGTCTACCTTTTACTTCAGCGAGGAGTGCTCTGGAAAGCAGTGCCATGGTTTTGAAGCACTGCAGCTTCCCCAGAAGGACAGAAAACAATATTGGAAGGGGGATCACAAGACCTCAATACATTTAAAACATTTTTGAAGTTTGAGAGCAGATTAAATTGTTTGTAAAAGCAGCCAAGAAAAGTTGTCATCTAATTTGAAGATATGCTAATATGTTCTCACAGATTTGACAAGAATAAATGCACCATCATAGAAATATAAGACATTCCCTGTTGTCTCTAGGTTATTGTGATTTCCTTCCATCTAAACAGCCCTGACTTTTAGCTCTCATGTGCAAAAGAAACTCAATGGTTTGCATAAATCTGTGTTTTTCTGCATTCTGTGACACTCTCTGAAAATTAAATGGCAGAAATTTGAAATGAAAAGAAAAATTAAAGCTGGCAAATACATTGAAAGAGAGATATGTAATAATCTCAAGGTAATATCACTCTATTTTACGTCCTGCAACTGCTTAATAGATACTGTTATTCTAGAAATCATGCCCATTATTTTTCGAAACCTGTTAAAAAAATGTAGGCAATGTTATTAAGAAACAGTAAAAGCCACAGGACAATAGAAGTGTGGAAACCTTGTAAAAAAATGAAAATACTTTCTCCGGGATACTCTAGTTCTCTTCAAGTCTCTTTCCAGTTTCAGCAATTAACCTTGCTATACATTATCATATCACAACTGGGGGCTTTTTTCACCACTCCTTTGATTTTGTTAAACTGATAAATGTGTCTGGATGAAGAGGAAATGCAGTCTAGTGACACCCTTGGAATGACATTATTAGTAGGGTTGAAGAGTGAGGTAGTTTGTGAGAGTTAACTATGGATTACACAGAAAGAAGTTAATTAACAAACTACAAAAGACATTGTGAGGAACACTGAAACAAAGATATTCTGTTTATAGGTAGCCTAATAGCCTGGATTTCATTTGCCATTGTGTAGTCCTGTGATAGGCTAACTTAGCTGGCAGCCAAAAAAGACACAGC